>NW_027167658.1:0-300000 GCF_040954835.1 Lepisosteus oculatus | reverse complement strand
AAGATAAATTATATAACACAGACTGCTATCTATGTCCATGTGTTTAAGACGTATGAATCGGTTTTAAAACAGGCACACCCCTTCTCACAAATCCGACTGGAGTCTCAGTCCGTCGTCGCGATGAATTAGGAGCTCAGATGTAGGCTAAGTGATTGCAATTTACTTATTTAAAAGAACCACTTCAAATCAAAAGGGAGACATTTTGTAATGGTAGTTATCGTATTATAGTATACGATAACTGTATACGTAGTATACGTAATTGTAGATATACAGTACATAAAGGGTATGAATAGGTGTGAGCTTTTACTGTATATTTAATATTTTATCTGACCCACTTGTAGAAACCGCCTACTCAGATTTATTTAAGTGGTCTGCCACCATAAAGACAGAAAAATATAATGACACCCTGTTACATTAACTGTAAAATAAACGCCGTAACTGCGGCCATATGAAAATTTGGATAAAGATTATACAAACATCCTAAGGAGCTCTATGACATATGAGCGTCGTAATAATGGTTGGTGACCTGACGTAACAGTGCTCCCTGAATTACGTGATCTGTATATACCCAAATACAGATATATCACATAGGGAGATGCAGTCAAACATTGCATTGCTATCGTCGTGGTGAACTATTTCTCCGCTGTTTAAAACTTGTTTGGTAAGTGTCATCAAATATGCTTGTCAATTTGTAGCGAAATCGATATACTGTATCATAATCCTTCAGCTATCTATAATGTAGTGAAACGGCTAATTAATATTGATAAATTCCCTTATTCACAGTGACTTTTGCTCAAACCCCTGTTGCATAATGGGTTAATTTTATATAAAAAAACATTTATATCATAGATATAATACAAGCTTTGAAATGAAATAGCACATTTCCAGGTTTCAGTTAAACATTTTTAAAAAAGCTCATGACTTTAAGCATTCTGAACATTGAGAATGTTATTTGGGAAACAAATGTTTATTATAATGTTTATGTTTAGGATCTGTCTCCTACTGAGTCAGCATGCAGCATTCAACACCATTAGGTTTAATATTAAAAAGTTGTGTATTTCCTGAATTGTTTTTTTTTATTCTTTTCTATTAGACCATACTAGACTGTGCAGGATATCATTTATTTGCCATTTTTGCCTTTTCCAGATACCTGGGAAACAAAGCTCATATCTCATTTGCCAATGGAGCCCAGTCCTAAGCCTGGTGCTCTGTCCCCCTCCCCGAAGGACACAGACTCGAATCGACCCGCGCCCTTAAGGCAACAGGATCTGATCTCCACGTACTGCCCGCCTCCCAAGATACAGCTTCTGAAGGACACCTTCCAAGAGAAACTGATGCAGGAAAAGGAGAAAAAAATGATCGCCATGTACAATCGGCGGCAGGAGGCAGCTCTACAGAAGATGAGAAAATGTTTCCAATATGTCAAATACGCTGCGGAGAAGAAGATGGGGAACAGCTATCGCTTCCAAGCCCAACAGGGCCCCGAGAAGAACATTGTGGGGTATGATCGGTCTTACCCCCTGAAGCCTATGGGTAACAGGAAAGTCTCCGGCCCTGGTGAGGTTCGGGCTGTGGACCGCCCGGACGCACAGAGTGATTCCTTGTTTGCCCCCACCCCGCCTCAGGATGGTCATGAGAGGCCCTGCGAGAGGCCGGGCAGGAGGGGCTCAAGAGTACGCAAACCTAAGGACAGGACTGTCCTCCCCATGGTGGCGACCCCTCCAGGGCAATGCCCTTCTCATGCCAATGGGAAGGAGCACTTTCAGTTGCAAGAGGAGCTACGAAAAGTGGCCGAGGCAGAGGCCGCGCTGAAGGAGGAGCATCGCCGGAGGGAGGCCAGCCTGCAGGATGAGATGCGCCGGAAGGAGGCCATGATGAAGGACGAGATTCGCCAGAAGGAGGCCATGATGCAGGCGAAGCTCTTCAGAGCTCAGGAGGAGCTGAGGATGGTTCCGAGAGAGATGGAAGACTCCAGAGAGGTGGCCGGAAGGGAAAATAGAGGACTCCTGACCCGAAGGAAGACACTCCAGGCGAGGCAGAGCAAGCTTCGCCCCAGAGGACCGTGGGCCAACCACTGCTCTAAGGCCGTGCCTCTTCTGACCTGCAGAATGGAGAAGCAAAAAGCCTTCACTCCAAAGAAAGCCCTTCCTTTCAAAGGAGACAACCTTGATTATGGTTCTCCAATGGAAGACGGCGGATGCGCAGAATCGCACTTTCCCTCTGCGCTTTCCCATCAGGAGAGACGTCAAGTGAGCCCTTGCAGCCGTGGGCTAGAAGATGTCCCCTGTGGAAGGAGAAAGTACCTCAAGAAAGCAAGGCTCCCTGAAAGTGACGTGTCAGCGGCACAGGCCGCGCAGGCCCACTTCAGAAATAACACCGCATGTCTGGATGAACAAACTCTGTCAGTGGAAAACAGATATTTGTCCCCTACAAGTCTGATGTGCCCTATCGCTGAGCAATTTCCATATGAGAATAGCCAGAGTGGAAACCCTCAGCTGGTGCCCTGTGAACTGTGTCACAGGAAGTTTGCTGTAGAGAGGTTGGAGAAACACAGCAAGATCTGCAAGAAGCTTCAGAATTCAAAGAGGAAGGTTTTTGACTCTTTCAAGCACAGGGCCAAGGGAACAGAACTGGAGACATACATCCATAAGAAGAAGGTTAGACCGCCAATCGTGGTAAGGGCTATCCTTAAACTCTTTCCAAGCTTCCCTTGTTTTCTCCTAGAGTCAGACTCAGCTTATAAATCAATGTAAACAATAAATAAGTGTTTTATGAAGTACTCTTCTGAAAAACTGCCGCAAAGGCACATTTGCCAGACAGAATTAATGGGTCTTAGTGACTTCTGAATTCTGTTGTAAAAATCTACATGAGATATCAAGCAAATAGCACTCACGGGAAACAAAACCATAACTAAATTGTACTCTCTACCCAATGACATGAAAGGTAGGCCCAGAAAGCTAAGTTATTACTGTATTGATATTTTCTTGCCTTGTGAATGGTTTGAGTGAGTTGGCATCACTGTACAGGTGTCCGGTTTGTTTTAGAACATGTGCTAAAATCTTATTTACTAACTTCTAGACTTTTTACCCCCCATATCAGTCTGCAGGTGCACAGTGGTCTGTGGACACCCTCCTTGCTCTGTCGTAAAACAGGAAATAAAAAGCAACTGGTTTTGACTTTAATGCACTGAGACTGTGGAACTCACAGAACTCTCTTGTCAGAAAGGCAGCTTCTAACAGCTTTTAAGTGAAGACTAAGAACACTTTTCTATTTTATTAAAATAGATTATAAATGTTTTGTTTAAATATATGTTATAAATGTTAAAACGACAGCTCGTATAAGCTTGTATTTTTACCTTTCGATCATTTTTAGAATTGCTTTGAGTTGCTTTTACCATGATAAACAGTACAAAATATGAGGTGTTGAACTTGTCTAAAGTTTTAAAGCGCTTTATGACGTAAAGTGTGATGACAGTCCTTGGCGGTCTATGTAACAATTCTTCTTGAAGTAGGTCATCGGGCCAACAGTATACAAACATTACAGCTCAAGTGCTTTTGTATCTGAACGCTTTTAGGTAAGTTATTTAGCAGCTGCGGTATTAATCGTGATTTTAATGGCAAATTCAATTGCAGGTAAAATAAAAATGGCGGATAACTTTCTTTCTAGCTTCGTGAAGCGGTCGCGCCACATTATACATATATACCATAATAAGAAACATAATATGTACAGTAGAATTTTTCACTTTAAGCTGGCATTATCCAGAACCGGGTCAGGACCCGGACCCGGACCGTGCAGTGTGGTCCGCCGGCCTTCTAAAGATGTTTAGGAGATCGGGGCGCCCTTGGATTTGATTAGAAACTTGCATAATTTCTTAACTTGACCCCATTATCTTAAAAAAAACGGCCAGGCCAAGACCAAAGCATGAAGGCTGCGAGGATCGGGGGACTCTCATTTTTGGTCACAGCGTACAGTAGTAGATCAGTAACCTCTGTTTATCGTGATAACCTTTAATTATTTTCCAGTACTTTTTTAAATGATAAAACACATTGTCTCGCCAGTTTTGCTAAAGATACGGTTTTAGTGTTTACGCATAAATTTGTAAGCCGTAGGTTTAAATCTCGTGGTCTTATTTTCTGCATTTTCATCGTAAGGGAAGGCGCTCGTTTGCGATTTACGCGCTGAATATTGTAAGCAGAGGAGCCTTAAGGCACAGCCTCGCCTTAACACCATCGTTTGCATTGTCATTGTCATCCAGAAAAGCAGTCGTAAGAAAATGAATCTGTGGCGGCTCCGAACATTAAAAAAACTATATCTAGACTGCAAATACATCCCAATCTTACTATCAACACGTTTTAAGACCCCTCTCCTTTCCACCGGTATACAAGCTAAGAGAGAAATATTGGAAATCCCATCTGAAGTAGCCCTCGTCTCACCTTCGGAGCTGTGAGCGATGGGGATCATAATTAAAAGGGGTACAGTTACTTTGAAAATGTGTATGTGATACTTAAATTTAAATAAAATAAAAAGATAAATTATATAACACAGACTGCTATCTATGTCCATGTGTTTAAGACGTATGAATCGGTTTTAAAACAGGCACACCCCTTCTCACAAATCCGACTGGAGTCTCAGTCCGTCGTCGCGATGAATTAGGAGCTCAGATGTAGGCTAAGTGATTGCAATTTACTTATTTAAAAGAACCACTTCAAATCAAAAGGGAGACATTTTGTAATGGTAGTTATCGTATTATAGTATACGATAACTGTATACGTAGTATACGTAATTGTAGATATACAGTACATAAAGGGTATGAATAGGTGTGAGCTTTTACTGTATATTTAATATTTTATCTGACCCACTTGTAGAAACCGCCTACTCAGATTTATTTAAGTGGTCTGCCACCATAAAGACAGAAAAATATAATGACACCCTGTTACATTAACTGTAAAATAAACGCCGTAACTGCGGCCATATGAAAATTTGGATAAAGATTATACAAACATCCTAAGGAGCTCTATGACATATGAGCGTCGTAATAATGGTTGGTGACCTGACGTAACAGTGCTCCCTGAATTACGTGATCTGTATATACCCAAATACAGATATATCACATAGGGAGATGCAGTCAAACATTGCATTGCTATCGTCGTGGTGAACTATTTCTCCGCTGTTTAAAACTTGTTTGGTAAGTGTCATCAAATATGCTTGTCAATTTGTAGCGAAATCGATATACTGTATCATAATCCTTCAGCTATCTATAATGTAGTGAAACGGCTAATTAATATTGATAAATTCCCTTATTCACAGTGACTTTTGCTCAAACCCCTGTTGCATAATGGGTTAATTTTATATAAAAAAACATTTATATCATAGATATAATACAAGCTTTGAAATGAAATAGCACATTTCCAGGTTTCAGTTAAACATTTTTAAAAAAGCTCATGACTTTAAGCATTCTGAACATTGAGAATGTTATTTGGGAAACAAATGTTTATTATAATGTTTATGTTTAGGATCTGTCTCCTACTGTGTCAGCATGCAGCATTCAACACCATTAGGTTTAATATTAAAAAGTTGTGTATTTCCTGAATTGTTTTTTTTTATTCTTTTCTATTAGACCATACTAGACTGTGCAGGATATCATTTATTTGCCATTTTTGCCTTTTCCAGATACCTGGGAAACAAAGCTCATATCTCATTTGCCAATGGAGCCCAGTCCTAAGCCTGGTGCTCTGTCCCCCTCCCCGAAGGACACAGACTCGAATCGACCCGCGCCCTTAAGGCAACAGGATCTGATCTCCACGTACTGCCCGCCTCCCAAGATACAGCTTCTGAAGGACACCTTCCAAGAGAAACTGATGCAGGAAAAGGAGAAAAAAATGATCGCCATGTACAATCGGCGGCAGGAAGCAGCTCTACAGAAGATGAGAAAATGTTTCCAATATGTCAAATACGCTGCGGAGAAGAAGATGGGGAACAGCTATCGCTTCCAAGCCCAACAGGGCCCCGAGAAGAACATTGTGGGGTATGATCGGTCTTACCCCCTGAAGCCTATGGGTAACAGGAAAGTCTCCGGCCCTGGTGAGGTTCGGGCTGTGGACCGCCCGGACGCACAGAGTGATTCCTTGTTTGCCCCCACCCCGCCTCAGGATGGTCATGAGAGGCCCTGCGAGAGGCCGGGCAGGAGGGGCTCAAGAGTACGCAAACCTAAGGACAGGACTGTCCTCCCCATGGTGGCGACCCCTCCAGGGCAATGCCCTTCTCATGCCAATGGGAAGGAGCACTTTCAGTTGCAAGAGGAGCTACGAAAAGTGGCCGAGGCAGAGGCCGCGCTGAAGGAGGAGCATCGCCGGAGGGAGGCCAGCCTGCAGGATGAGATGCGCCGGAAGGAGGCCATGATGAAGGACGAGATTCGCCAGAAGGAGGCCATGATGCAGGCGAAGCTCTTCAGAGCTCAGGAGGAGCTGAGGATGGTTCCGAGAGAGATGGAAGACTCCAGAGAGGTGGCCGGAAGGGAAAATAGAGGACTCCTGACCCGAAGGAAGACACTCCAGGCGAGGCAGAGCGAGCTTCGCCCCAGAGGACCGTGGGCCAACCACTGCTCTAAGGCCGTGCCTCTTCTGACCTGCAGAATGGAGAAGCAAAAAGCCTTCACTCCAAAGAAAGCCCTTCCTTTCAAAGGAGACAACCTTGATTATGGTTCTCCAATGGAAGACGGCGGATGCGCAGAATCGCACTTTCCCTCTGCGCTTTCCCATCAGGAGAGACGTCAAGTGAGCCCTTGCAGCCGTGGGCTAGAAGATGTCCCCTGTGGAAGGAGAAAGTACCTCAAGAAAGCAAGGCTCCCTGAAAGTGACGTGTCAGCGGCACAGGCCGCGCAGGCCCACTTCAGAAATAACACCGCATGTCTGGATGAACAAACTCTGTCAGTGGAAAACAGATATTTGTCCCCTACAAGTCTGATGTGCCCTATCGCTGAGCAATTTCCATATGAGAATAGCCAGAGTGGAAACCCTCAGCTGGTGCCCTGTGAACTGTGTCACAGGAAGTTTGCTGTAGAGAGGTTGGAGAAACACAGCAAGATCTGCAAGAAGCTTCAGAATTCAAAGAGGAAGGTTTTTGACTCTTTCAAGCACAGGGCCAAGGGAACAGAACTGGAGACATACATCCATAAGAAGAAGGTTAGACCGCCAATCGTGGTAAGGGCTATCCTTAAACTCTTTCCAAGCTTCCCTTGTTTTCTCCTAGAGTCAGACTCAGCTTATAAATCAATGTAAACAATAAATAAGTGTTTTATGAAGTACTCTTCTGAAAAACTGCCGCAAAGGCACATTTGCCAGACAGAATTAATGGGTCTTAGTGACTTCTGAATTCTGTTGTAAAAATCTACATGAGATATCAAGCAAATAGCACTCACGGGAAACAAAACCATAACTAAATTGTACTCTCTACCCAATGACATGAAAGGTAGGCCCAGAAAGCTAAGTTATTACTGTATTGATATTTTCTTGCCTTGTGAATGGTTTGAGTGAGTTGGCATCACTGTACAGGTGTCCGGTTTGTTTTAGAACATGTGCTAAAATCTTATTTACTAACTTCTAGACTTTTTACCCCCCATATCAGTCTGCAGGTGCACAGTGGTCTGTGGACACCCTCCTTGCTCTGTCGTAAAACAGGAAATAAAAAGCAACTGGTTTTGACTTTAATGCACTGAGACTGTGGAACTCACAGAACTCTCTTGTCAGAAAGGCAGCTTCTAACAGCTTTTAAGTGAAGACTAAGAACACTTTTCTATTTTATTAAAATAGATTATAAATGTTTTGTTTAAATATATGTTATAAATGTTAAAACGACAGCTCGTATAAGCTTGTATTTTTACCTTTCGATCATTTTTAGAATTGCTTTGAGTTGCTTTTACCATGATAAACAGTACAAAATATGAGGTGTTGAACTTGTCTAAAGTTTTAAAGCGCTTTATGACGTAAAGTGTGACGACAGTCCTTGGCGGTCTATGTAACAATTCTTCTTGAAGTAGGTCATCGGGCCAACAGTATACAAACATTACAGCTCAAGTGCTTTTGTATCTGAACGCTTTTAGGTAAGTTATTTAGCAGCTGCGGTATTAATAATGATTTTAATGGCAAATTCAATTGCAGGTAAAATAAAAATGGCGGATAACTTTCTTTCTAGCTTCGTGAAGCGGTCGCGCTATATTATACATATATACCATAATAAGAAACATAATATGTACAGTAGAATTTTTCACTTTAAGCTGGCATTATCCAGAACCGGGTCAGGGCCCGGACCCGGACCGTGCAGTGTGGTCCGCCGGCCTTCTAAAGATGTTTAGGAGATCGAGGCGCCCTTGGATTTGATTAGAAACTTGCATAATTTCTTAACTTGACCCCATTATCTTAAAAAAAACGGCCAGGCCAAGACCAAAGCATGAAGGCTGCGAGGATCGGGGGACTCTCATTTTTGGTCACAGCGTACAGTAGTAGATCAGTAACCTCTGTTTATCGTGATAACCTTTAATTATTTTCCAGTACTTTTTTAAATGATAAAACACATTGTCTCGCCAGTTTTGCTAAAGATACGGTTTTAGTGTTTACGCATAAATTTGTAAGCCGTAGGTTTAAATCTCGTGGTCTTATTTTCTGCATTTTCATCGTAAGGGAAGGCGCTCGTTTGCGATTTACGCGCTGAATATTGTAAGCAGAGGAGCCTTAAGGCACAGCCTCGCCTTAACACCATCGTTTGCATTGTCATTGTCATCCAGAAAAGCAGTCGTAAGAAAATGAATCTGTGGCGGCTCCGAACATTAAAAAAACTATATCTAGACTGCAAATACATCCCAATCTTACTATCAACACGTTTTAAGACCCCTCTCCTTTCCACCGGTATACAAGCTAAGAGAGAAATATTGGAAATCCCATCTGAAGTAGCCCTCGTCTCACCTTCGGAGCTGTGAGCGATGGGGATCATAATTAAAAGGGGTACAGTTACTTTGAAAATGTGTATGTGATACTTAAATTTAAATAAAATAAAAAGATAAATTATATAACACAGACTGCTATCTATGTCCATGTGTTTAAGACGTATGAATCGGTTTTAAAACAGGCACACCCCTTCTCACAAATCCGACTGGAGTCTCAGTCCGTCGTCGCGATGAATTAGGAGCTCAGATGTAGGCTAAGTGATTGCAATTTACTTATTTAAAAGAACCACTTCAAATCAAAAGGGAGACATTTTGTAATGGTAGTTATCGTATTATAGTATACGATAACTGTATACGTAGTATACGTAATTGTAGATATACAGTACATAAAGGGTATGAATAGGTGTGAGCTTTTACTGTATATTTAATATTTTATCTGACCCACTTGTAGAAACCGCCTACTCAGATTTATTTAAGTGGTCTGCCACCATAAAGACAGAAAAATATAATGACACCCTGTTACATTAACTGTAAAATAAACGCCGTAACTGCGGCCATATGAAAATTTGGATAAAGATTATACAAACATCCTAAGGAGCTCTATGACATATGAGCGTCGTAATAATGGTTGGTGACCTGACGTAACAGTGCTCCCTGAATTACGTGATCTGTATATACCCAAATACAGATATATCACATAGGGAGATGCAGTCAAACATTGCATTGCTATCGTCGTGGTGAACTATTTCTCCGCTGTTTAAAACTTGTTTGGTAAGTGTCATCAAATATGCTTGTCAATTTGTAGCGAAATCGATATACTGTATCATAATCCTTCAGCTATCTATAATGTAGTGAAACGGCTAATTAATATTGATAAATTCCCTTATTCACAGTGACTTTTGCTCAAACCCCTGTTGCATAATGGGTTAATTTTATATAAAAAAACATTTATATCATAGATATAATACAAGCTTTGAAATGAAATAGCACATTTCCAGGTTTCAGTTAAACATTTTTAAAAAAGCTCATGACTTTAAGCATTCTGAACATTGAGAATGTTATTTGGGAAACAAATGTTTATTATAATGTTTATGTTTAGGATCTGTCTCCTACTGAGTCAGCATGCAGCATTCAACACCATTAGGTTTAATATTAAAAAGTTGTGTATTTCCTGAATTGTTTTTTTTTATTCTTTTCTATTAGACCATACTAGACTGTGCAGGATATCATTTATTTGCCATTTTTGCCTTTTCCAGATACCTGGGAAACAAAGCTCATATCTCATTTGCCAATGGAGCCCAGTCCTAAGCCTGGTGCTCTGTCCCCCTCCCCGAAGGACACAGACTCGAATCGACCCGCGCCCTTAAGGCAACAGGATCTGATCTCCACGTACTGCCCGCCTCCCAAGATACAGCTTCTGAAGGACACCTTCCAAGAGAAACTGATGCAGGAAAAGGAGAAAAAAATGATCGCCATGTACAATCGGCGGCAGGAGGCAGCTCTACAGAAGATGAGAAAATGTTTCCAATATGTCAAATACGCTGCGGAGAAGAAGATGGGGAACAGCTATCGCTTCCAAGCCCAACAGGGCCCCGAGAAGAACATTGTGGGGTATGATCGGTCTTACCCCCTGAAGCCTATGGGTAACAGGAAAGTCTCCGGCCCTGGTGAGGTTCGGGCTGTGGACCGCCCGGACGCACAGAGTGATTCCTTGTTTGCCCCCACCCCGCCTCAGGATGGTCATGAGAGGCCCTGCGAGAGGCCGGGCAGGAGGGGCTCAAGAGTACGCAAACCTAAGGACAGGACTGTCCTCCCCATGGTGGCGACCCCTCCAGGGCAATGCCCTTCTCATGCCAATGGGAAGGAGCACTTTCAGTTGCAAGAGGAGCTACGAAAAGTGGCCGAGGCAGAGGCCGCGCTGAAGGAGGAGCATCGCCGGAGGGAGGCCAGCCTGCAGGATGAGATGCGCCGGAAGGAGGCCATGATGAAGGACGAGATTCGCCAGAAGGAGGCCATGATGCAGGCGAAGCTCTTCAGAGCTCAGGAGGAGCTGAGGATGGTTCCGAGAGAGATGGAAGACTCCAGAGAGGTGGCCGGAAGGGAAAATAGAGGACTCCTGACCCGAAGGAAGACACTCCAGGCGAGGCAGAGCGAGCTTCGCCCCAGAGGACCGTGGGCCAACCACTGCTCTAAGGCCGTGCCTCTTCTGACCTGCAGAATGGAGAAGCAAAAAGCCTTCACTCCAAAGAAAGCCCTTCCTTTCAAAGGAGACAACCTTGATTATGGTTCTCCAATGGAAGACGGCGGATGCGCAGAATCGCACTTTCCCTCTGCGCTTTCCCATCAGGAGAGACGTCAAGTGAGCCCTTGCAGCCGTGGGCTAGAAGATGTCCCCTGTGGAAGGAGAAAGTACCTCAAGAAAGCAAGGCTCCCTGAAAGTGACGTGTCAGCGGCACAGGCCGCGCAGGCCCACTTCAGAAATAACACCGCATGTCTGGATGAACAAACTCTGTCAGTGGAAAACAGATATTTGTCCCCTACAAGTCTGATGTGCCCTATCGCTGAGCAATTTCCATATGAGAATAGCCAGAGTGGAAACCCTCAGCTGGTGCCCTGTGAACTGTGTCACAGGAAGTTTGCTGTAGAGAGGTTGGAGAAACACAGCAAGATCTGCAAGAAGCTTCAGAATTCAAAGAGGAAGGTTTTTGACTCTTTCAAGCACAGGGCCAAGGGAACAGAACTGGAGACATACATCCATAAGAAGAAGGTTAGACCGCCAATCGTGGTAAGGGCTATCCTTAAACTCTTTCCAAGCTTCCCTTGTTTTCTCCTAGAGTCAGACTCAGCTTATAAATCAATGTAAACAATAAATAAGTGTTTTATGAAGTACTCTTCTGAAAAACTGCCGCAAAGGCACATTTGCCAGACAGAATTAATGGGTCTTAGTGACTTCTGAATTCTGTTGTAAAAATCTACATGAGATATCAAGCAAATAGCACTCACGGGAAACAAAACCATAACTAAATTGTACTCTCTACCCAATGACATGAAAGGTAGGCCCAGAAAGCTAAGTTATTACTGTATTGATATTTTCTTGCCTTGTGAATGGTTTGAGTGAGTTGGCATCACTGTACAGGTGTCCGGTTTGTTTTAGAACATGTGCTAAAATCTTATTTACTAACTTCTAGACTTTTTACCCCCCATATCAGTCTGCAGGTGCACAGTGGTCTGTGGACACCCTCCTTGCTCTGTCGTAAAACAGGAAATAAAAAGCAACTGGTTTTGACTTTAATGCACTGAGACTGTGGAACTCACAGAACTCTCTTGTCAGAAAGGCAGCTTCTAACAGCTTTTAAGTGAAGACTAAGAACACTTTTCTATTTTATTAAAATAGATTATAAATGTTTTGTTTAAATATATGTTATAAATGTTAAAACGACAGCTCGTATAAGCTTGTATTTTTACCTTTCGATCATTTTTAGAATTGCTTTGAGTTGCTTTTACCATGATAAACAGTACAAAATATGAGGTGTTGAACTTGTCTAAAGTTTTAAAGCGCTTTATGACGTAAAGTGTGACGACAGTCCTTGGCGGTCTATGTAACAATTCTTCTTGAAGTAGGTCATCGGGCCAACAGTATACAAACATTACAGCTCAAGTGCTTTTGTATCTGAACGCTTTTAGGTAAGTTATTTAGCAGCTGCGGTATTAATAATGATTTTAATGGCAAATTCAATTGCAGGTAAAATAAAAATGGCGGATAACTTTCTTTCTAGCTTCGTGAAGCGGTCGCGCTATATTATACATATATACCATAATAAGAAACATAATATGTACAGTAGAATTTTTCACTTTAAGCTGGCATTATCCAGAACCGGGTCAGGGCCCGGACCCGGACCGTGCAGTGTGGTCCGCCGGCCTTCTAAAGATGTTTAGGAGATCGAGGCGCCCTTGGATTTGATTAGAAACTTGCATAATTTCTTAACTTGACCCCATTATCTTAAAAAAAACGGCCAGGCCAAGACCAAAGCATGAAGGCTGCGAGGATCGGGGGACTCTCATTTTTGGTCACAGCGTACAGTAGTAGATCAGTAACCTCTGTTTATCGTGATAACCTTTAATTATTTTCCAGTACTTTTTTAAATGATAAAACACATTGTCTCGCCAGTTTTGCTAAAGATACGGTTTTAGTGTTTACGCATAAATTTGTAAGCCGTAGGTTTAAATCTCGTGGTCTTATTTTCTGCATTTTCATCGTAAGGGAAGGCGCTCGTTTGCGATTTACGCGCTGAATATTGTAAGCAGAGGAGCCTTAAGGCACAGCCTCGCCTTAACACCATCGTTTGCATTGTCATTGTCATCCAGAAAAGCAGTCGTAAGAAAATGAATCTGTGGCGGCTCCGAACATTAAAAAAACTATATCTAGACTGCAAATACATCCCAATCTTACTATCAACACGTTTTAAGACCCCTCTCCTTTCCACCGGTATACAAGCTAAGAGAGAAATATTGGAAATCCCATCTGAAGTAGCCCTCGTCTCACCTTCGGAGCTGTGAGCGATGGGGATCATAATTAAAAGGGGTACAGTTACTTTGAAAATGTGTATGTGATACTTAAATTTAAATAAAATAAAAAGATAAATTATATAACACAGACTGCTATCTATGTCCATGTGTTTAAGACGTATGAATCGGTTTTAAAACAGGCACACCCCTTCTCACAAATCCGACTGGAGTCTCAGTCCGTCGTCGCGATGAATTAGGAGCTCAGATGTAGGCTAAGTGATTGCAATTTACTTATTTAAAAGAACCACTTCAAATCAAAAGGGAGACATTTTGTAATGGTAGTTATCGTATTATAGTATACGATAACTGTATACGTAGTATACGTAATTGTAGATATACAGTACATAAAGGGTATGAATAGGTGTGAGCTTTTACTGTATATTTAATATTTTATCTGACCCACTTGTAGAAACCGCCTACTCAGATTTATTTAAGTGGTCTGCCACCATAAAGACAGAAAAATATAATGACACCCTGTTACATTAACTGTAAAATAAACGCCGTAACTGCGGCCATATGAAAATTTGGATAAAGATTATACAAACATCCTAAGGAGCTCTATGACATATGAGCGTCGTAATAATGGTTGGTGACCTGACGTAACAGTGCTCCCTGAATTACGTGATCTGTATATACCCAAATACAGATATATCACATAGGGAGATGCAGTCAAACATTGCATTGCTATCGTCGTGGTGAACTATTTCTCCGCTGTTTAAAACTTGTTTGGTAAGTGTCATCAAATATGCTTGTCAATTTGTAGCGAAATCGATATACTGTATCATAATCCTTCAGCTATCTATAATGTAGTGAAACGGCTAATTAATATTGATAAATTCCCTTATTCACAGTGACTTTTGCTCAAACCCCTGTTGCATAATGGGTTAATTTTATATAAAAAAACATTTATATCATAGATATAATACAAGCTTTGAAATGAAATAGCACATTTCCAGGTTTCAGTTAAACATTTTTAAAAAAGCTCATGACTTTAAGCATTCTGAACATTGAGAATGTTATTTGGGAAACAAATGTTTATTATAATGTTTATGTTTAGGATCTGTCTCCTACTGAGTCAGCATGCAGCATTCAACACCATTAGGTTTAATATTAAAAAGTTGTGTATTTCCTGAATTGTTTTTTTTTATTCTTTTCTATTAGACCATACTAGACTGTGCAGGATATCATTTATTTGCCATTTTTGCCTTTTCCAGATACCTGGGAAACAAAGCTCATATCTCATTTGCCAATGGAGCCCAGTCCTAAGCCTGGTGCTCTGTCCCCCTCCCCGAAGGACACAGACTCGAATCGACCCGCGCCCTTAAGGCAACAGGATCTGATCTCCACGTACTGCCCGCCTCCCAAGATACAGCTTCTGAAGGACACCTTCCAAGAGAAACTGATGCAGGAAAAGGAGAAAAAAATGATCGCCATGTACAATCGGCGGCAGGAGGCAGCTCTACAGAAGATGAGAAAATGTTTCCAATATGTCAAATACGCTGCGGAGAAGAAGATGGGGAACAGCTATCGCTTCCAAGCCCAACAGGGCCCCGAGAAGAACATTGTGGGGTATGATCGGTCTTACCCCCTGAAGCCTATGGGTAACAGGAAAGTCTCCGGCCCTGGTGAGGTTCGGGCTGTGGACCGCCCGGACGCACAGAGTGATTCCTTGTTTGCCCCCACCCCGCCTCAGGATGGTCATGAGAGGCCCTGCGAGAGGCCGGGCAGGAGGGGCTCAAGAGTACGCAAACCTAAGGACAGGACTGTCCTCCCCATGGTGGCGACCCCTCCAGGGCAATGCCCTTCTCATGCCAATGGGAAGGAGCACTTTCAGTTGCAAGAGGAGCTACGAAAAGTGGCCGAGGCAGAGGCCGCGCTGAAGGAGGAGCATCGCCGGAGGGAGGCCAGCCTGCAGGATGAGATGCGCCGGAAGGAGGCCATGATGAAGGACGAGATTCGCCAGAAGGAGGCCATGATGCAGGCGAAGCTCTTCAGAGCTCAGGAGGAGCTGAGGATGGTTCCGAGAGAGATGGAAGACTCCAGAGAGGTGGCCGGAAGGGAAAATAGAGGACTCCTGACCCGAAGGAAGACACTCCAGGCGAGGCAGAGCGAGCTTCGCCCCAGAGGACCGTGGGCCAACCACTGCTCTAAGGCCGTGCCTCTTCTGACCTGCAGAATGGAGAAGCAAAAAGCCTTCACTCCAAAGAAAGCCCTTCCTTTCAAAGGAGACAACCTTGATTATGGTTCTCCAATGGAAGACGGCGGATGCGCAGAATCGCACTTTCCCTCTGCGCTTTCCCATCAGGAGAGACGTCAAGTGAGCCCTTGCAGCCGTGGGCTAGAAGATGTCCCCTGTGGAAGGAGAAAGTACCTCAAGAAAGCAAGGCTCCCTGAAAGTGACGTGTCAGCGGCACAGGCCGCGCAGGCCCACTTCAGAAATAACACCGCATGTCTGGATGAACAAACTCTGTCAGTGGAAAACAGATATTTGTCCCCTACAAGTCTGATGTGCCCTATCGCTGAGCAATTTCCATATGAGAATAGCCAGAGTGGAAACCCTCAGCTGGTGCCCTGTGAACTGTGTCACAGGAAGTTTGCTGTAGAGAGGTTGGAGAAACACAGCAAGATCTGCAAGAAGCTTCAGAATTCAAAGAGGAAGGTTTTTGACTCTTTCAAGCACAGGGCCAAGGGAACAGAACTGGAGACATACATCCATAAGAAGAAGGTTAGACCGCCAATCGTGGTAAGGGCTATCCTTAAACTCTTTCCAAGCTTCCCTTTTTTTCTCCTAGAGTCAGACTCAGCTTATAAATCAATGTAAACAATAAATAAGTGTTTTATGAAGTACTCTTCTGAAAAACTGCCGCAAAGGCACATTTGCCAGACAGAATTAATGGGTCTTAGTGACTTCTGAATTCTGTTGTAAAAATCTACATGAGATATCAAGCAAATAGCACTCACGGGAAACAAAACCATAACTAAATTGTACTCTCTACCCAATGACATGAAAGGTAGGCCCAGAAAGCTAAGTTATTACTGTATTGATATTTTCTTGCCTTGTGAATGGTTTGCGACCAGACTGTGTACGCAGTGCTAGTCTGGACTTTTTCTGGAAGCTGTTTCATTGGTTTCATTTCCTGTTCCCAGCTGAGAAAGAACAACTGGAGGCAGAAGCACGAGGATTTCATTCAGAGCATCAAATAGGCCAGGGAGGTGCAGCAGGTGATCACGCAAGGAGGGAAGGTTGTGAACCTGCCCCAGCCCCCCGCGAATCCAAACCCCGACTACGTGCCCTGCCCTCACTGCGGCCGGCGCTTTGCCCCCAGGCCGGCACAGAGGCACATCCCCAAGTGTCAGCACATCAGGAGCCGCCCTCCTCCTCCTCCTCACAGATGAAAACTGATGTGAAGAAGAGTAAAAGAGTCATGATCTTGGCTCACGACTCATGTCCTGCTTTTTCTTTTTAGAAATATATTTAGCACAGTTCATCCGTATGATGATAAAAAAAATGTTACCTTGTTTTAATAAAATGATTTTTTTTTGGTGGACTGGTGTTTGCGTAACTGTGGTTATTTCAGTTTTTTTCCCTTGCGAAAATGTGTGTCGACCGTGAAAATAAATTTCAAGCTGTTCTTATCATTCATACACCTTGACCTCCTAAAAATAATTGTTCAACCTAGAACGTACAATTAGCAGGCAATAGAACAGGTCACATTGGCCTTGGAACCATCAAAAAGTAGTATTCACACATTCTCTGCATCAATTTTCCTTTAAAACAACTGAAAAAGCAAGGTAAAGTGTGATTGATTTTTTTTAATTAAAGTTATTTGATTTAATTTATTTAATTTTCATAATATTTGAAATATGTTGGGATTAATGTGACTCAATATTATCTGCAGCTCTTACACTCCAGGCACCTGATAAAGTGGAACGCAGTGTCTTTGCCTTACATGGCGCTCAGCTCTTCCTCAATCCCAGCAGAAGCAGCAGCCTCCGGGTCCTGCCTCATGCACAGCTTAAAATGCAACACCGAGTAATACAACAAACAACAGGGAAAACCATTCACGATCAGACACATCCGTTGATTGCTGGCTCTCAGTAAAGGGACATTGCTGTGGTCCACGCATGAATCTGTTTTCTAAGTGCCTTATCCAATACAGTGTTGAGGCCAGTTTTCCCAGAAGCCATCTAAAGGAGAACACACAATAACTTGTACAACCTCCAATTTACATCACAAAATAGACTACATTTCAAGGTTAAAGAATTATCATGTTCTGCGATTCAGAACGAGGCAGCAAAACTTCCTGTGATCTGTTGTGGCCCTGTGACATTGTAAAGGAGCAGGCTTGTGAATACATCTCGTTTAATCCAATGGAAATATTGCTCTCAACTTTTTTACGTTTTTGCCAAAAAATAATATTACATTGTTAACTCTGCATAAAGAACCTTGTAATGGAACGTTTTTTGCAGTAAAATGTTTGCTGCATAACCTATACCTTTTCTCTCCTACATCACATTGCATTAGTCATTACAGTGATTAGTGAGCAGGAAGGGCTGCATCACATCGCAATTTGTGTGGAACTTGAATGCGAATTTGTTACAACATGGCGTAACTTACAGTACTTTCACAAAATTCATGATTTTGTGCTCAATTTTGAGTTTGTAAAGTTTTTCTATAATGTCAATGATTTTATTTTGTGACTGAAATTAAATACTTTTGTTTCTGCAAAATTGGGACTGTAGTTCCACCTTAACCTACTAGTACTGTATGTCTTTGGACTGTGGGAAGAAACTGGAGCACCTGGAAGAAATCCATACAAATGAAGGGAGAACATACAATTCCATCCAGACTGCACCCCAGGAATTGAACCCAGGACCCCAGCTCTGTGAACCACAGTGCCACCTCATTGCTATAGTCACTTTAATTAATGTCAAAACTCATTTGCAAATGAGCAGCCTGGGATCCAAAAGGATCAAGACAAGGATCCAAACAAAGCACTATCCCAAAGCTTGGCTTTGTACAGTATATCATACAGGGCTTGATGCAGAAGGCAGATAATCTAAGTCCATGCAATAATTGCTAAGGGAAAGTGACTTTGTGTTTTTGGAGGGAAGTCACTCAACATGGAGCTGTGTTAGTGAAATGATTGTTCTGATGTACGGCTGATGTCCAAACACTGAAAACATGATTGTGTATGCAATCGCACTCCCGAGCTCCATTGGGTATGGTTAAAATAACTTTTTATAGTTCATCACATTCAAAGTGTGTGTACCTGATGAAAGTGTAACACGCATTTGGAGGAGTTATTCAGGATTTTCTTTCATTCAACTATTTCAAGACCCATTATTTTCAGATGTTGTAGTATACGTGAATAATGAAAGGCCTTCATATTACACAATGAAGGAATGACTTCGCAGGTGTGAAGAATAAAAGATTAATTCAGCTCACTTTGGGGAGTTTCACAATGGCCCTCCTTAAAGAAATGTGGGTTTGATTAAAGGAGTGAAGAAAAAGCACTGAATAATATTTGCTTCTGTAAACGTAATCATCTCAAAATATGGTTAAAGAAATTGAAGAAGGTTAAACATAATCCAAAACGTATAAGGTCAATTTAAATACACCCAGAATTCTAGTGTTTATGCAATGCATCTGTGGGTTGATATGAAATACGGCCGTTCTTAAACTAAACGAGGTTATCGAGAGCATATTCCGAGTACGGTTGTGGCCAGTTGTACTGTGAACTGCGAGGACCGTATCTTATCCTGAACTGACTGTGCGAATACCGTCCTCTGCTGGCAGAAGGAATAGATTACAACGGCACTGTATTGGCGATTAGTCCTATTGCTAGAATATTGAAACAACAAGGAGTCCGCGGAGTCAAGCAATGCTGAATAAACAAGTACCTGAAATTCAATAGGATTTTGTGTATTGATTACAAATAGGTGTGAATTTCTCATGTACAGTGGTATTCATGGATTCCTTACACAAGCAGCCGTTGTTATGATACTTTCGTAATCTGAATATAAATCTGTTATCTACTTGAAACTGTAATTATTGAATAGATTAATGTCTTTGAAATGCTTCATTAACTGGGCAGTTTCCATGTTTGGAAATGTTTTTATTTTGATTGCTGATTGCTAGATACTGTATGTTTAATAGGCATGCTGTTAATATTTTCTACAAATAAGACAGTTATGCTGTAGTAAGTTCTATATAAGTTTTATAACAATTTGAATCTCATACTAAATTACTGGTGTCCTTTTATCTGAGAAACACTACCTGATTGATCACCTGATGCCTAGAAATTAGCATGCACAGTAGCCCAGCGTTTAGCATTGCTAGCTCACAGTGCTGAGGCCCTGGGTACACTTCTGGACCTGGGGTGCTATCTGTATGGTGCTTGTATGTTCTCCCCATGTTTGCATGAGTTTGCTTTGGGTGCTCCGGCTTCCTCCCAAAGTTCAAAGAACTACTGGTAGGTTAATTGGCTTCTGGGATAATTGGTGAGTGTCTGTGTCTTCCCTGCATTGGACTACCATCCAGTCCCAGGTATCTCCTGCTTATTACTTTCTGAGGCTCTGGCTCCCCCGTGACCCCCCGACCCCCTGACCCCCTGACCCTGAATTGGATGAAGCGGTTAGAAAATGGGTGGTTTCTGTTATGCTCTGGTCATGCTCTGCCATAGCAACAACTTGTAAAAAATGCAGATGCTAGGATTTAACTCAAAGAAGGAGCTCAGATCACTGTGTTGGCATCACTGTACAGGTGTCCGGTGTGTTTTAGAACATATGTTAAAATCTTATTTACTAACTTCTAGACTTTTTACCCCCCATATCAGTCTGCAGGTGCACAGTGGTCTGTGGACACCCTCCTTGCTCTGTCGTAAAACAGGAAATAAAAAGCAACTGGTTTTGACTTTAATGCACTGAGACTGTGGAACTCACAGAACTCTCTTGTCAGAAAGGCAGCTTCTAACAGCTTTTAAGTGAAGACTAAGAACACTTTTCTATTTTATTAAAATAGATTATATATGTTTTGTTTAAATATATGTTATAAATGTTAAAACGACAGCTCGTATAAGCTTGTATTTTTACCTTTCGATCATTTTTAGAATTGCTTTGAGTTGCTTTTACCATGATAAACAGTACAAAATATGAGGTGTTGAACTTGTCTAAAGTTTTAAAGCGCTTTATGACGTAAAGTGTGATGACAGTCCTTGGCGGTCTATGTAACAATTCTTCTTGAAGTAGGTCATCGGGCCAACAGTATACAAACATTACAGCTCAAGTGCTTTTGTATCTGAACGCTTTTAGGTAAGTAATTTAGCAGCTGCGGTATTAATCGTGATTTTAATGGCAAATTCAATTGCAGGTAAAATAAAAATGGCGGATAACTTTCTTTCTAGCTTCGTGAAGCGGTCGCGCCACATTATACATATATACCATAATAAGAAACATAATATGTACAGTAGAATTTTTCACTTTAAGCTGGCATTATCCAGAACCGGGTCAGGGCCCGGACCCGGACCGTGCAGTGTGGTCCGTCGGCCTTCTAAAGATGTTTAGGAGATCGGGGCGCCCTTGGATTTGATTAGAAACTTGCATAATTTCTTAACTTGACCCCATTATCTTAAAAAAAACGGCCAGGCCAAGACCAAAGCATGAAGGCTGCGAGGATCGGGGGACTCTCATTTTTGGTCACAGCGTACAGTAGTAGATCAGTAACCTCTGTTTATCGTGATAACCTTTAATTATTTTCCAGTACTTTTTTAAATGATAAAACACATTGTCTCGCCAGTTTTGCTAAAGATACGGTTTTAGTGTTTACGCATAAATTTGTAAGCCGTAGGTTTAAATCTCGTGGTCTTATTTTCTGCATTTTCATCGTAAGGGAAGGCGCTCGTTTGCGATTTACGCGCTGAACATTGTAAGCAGGGGAGCCTTAAGGCACAGCCTTCCTTAACACCATCGTTTGCATTGTCATTGTCATCCAGAAAAGCAGTCGTAAGAAAATGAATCTGTGGCGGCTCCGAACATTAAAAAAAATATATCTAGACTGCAAATACATCCCAATCTTACTATCAACACGTTTTAAGACCCCTCTCCTTTCCACCGGTATACAAGCTAAGAGAG
The DNA here is from genome assembly GCF_040954835.1 of Lepisosteus oculatus. Taxonomy (NCBI): domain Eukaryota; kingdom Metazoa; phylum Chordata; class Actinopteri; order Semionotiformes; family Lepisosteidae; genus Lepisosteus; species Lepisosteus oculatus. The sequence goes on along the minus strand of NW_027167658.1, from coordinate 278,363 downwards.
AAATATTGGAAATCCCATCTGAAGTAGCCCTCGTCTCACCTTCGGAGCTGTGAGCGATGGGGATCATAATTAAAAGGGGTACAGTTACTTTGAAAATGTGTATGTGATACTTAAATTTAAATAAAATAAAAAGATAAATTATATAACACAGACTGCTATCTATGTCCATGTGTTTAAGACGTATGAATCGGTTTTAAAACAGGCACACCCCTTCTCACAAATCCGACTGGAGTCTCAGTCCGTCGTCGCGATGAATTAGGAGCTCAGATGTAGGCTAAGTGATTGCAATTTACTTATTTAAAAGAACCACTTCAAATCAAAAGGGAGACATTTTGTAATGGTAGTTATCGTATTATAGTATACGATAACTGTATACGTAGTATACGTAATTGTAGATATACAGTACATAAAGGGTATGAATAGGTGTGAGCTTTTACTGTATATTTAATATTTTATCTGACCCACTTGTAGAAACCGCCTACTCAGATTTATTTAAGTGGTCTGCCACCATAAAGACAGAAAAATATAATGACACCCTGTTACATTAACTGTAAAATAAACGCCGTAACTGCGGCCATATGAAAATTTGGATAAAGATTATACAAACATCCTAAGGAGCTCTATGACATATGAGCGTCGTAATAATGGTTGGTGACCTGACGTAACAGTGCTCCCTGAATTACGTGATCTGTATATACCCAAATACAGATATATCACATAGGGAGATGCAGTCAAACATTGCATTGCTATCGTCGTGGTGAACTATTTCTCCGCTGTTTAAAACTTGTTTGGTAAGTGTCATCAAATATGCTTGTCAATTTGTAGCGAAATCGATATACTGTATCATAATCCTTCAGCTATCTATAATGTAGTGAAACGGCTAATTAATATTGATAAATTCCCTTATTCACAGTGACTTTTGCTCAAACCCCTGTTGCATAATGGGTTAATTTTATATAAAAAAACATTTATATCATAGATATAATACAAGCTTTGAAATGAAATAGCACATTTCCAGGTTTCAGTTAAACATTTTTAAAAAAGCTCATGACTTTAAGCATTCTGAACATTGAGAATGTTATTTGGGAAACAAATGTTTATTATAATGTTTATGTTTAGGATCTGTCTCCTACTGAGTCAGCATGCAGCATTCAACACCATTAGGTTTAATATTAAAAAGTTGTGTATTTCCTGAATTGTTTTTTTTTATTCTTTTCTATTAGACCATACTAGACTGTGCAGGATATCATTTATTTGCCATTTTTGCCTTTTCCAGATACCTGGGAAACAAAGCTCATATCTCATTTGCCAATGGAGCCCAGTCCTAAGCCTGGTGCTCTGTCCCCCTCCCCGAAGGACACAGACTCGAATCGACCCGCGCCCTTAAGGCAACAGGATCTGATCTCCACGTACTGCCCGCCTCCCAAGATACAGCTTCTGAAGGACACCTTCCAAGAGAAACTGATGCAGGAAAAGGAGAAAAAAATGATCGCCATGTACAATCGGCGGCAGGAGGCAGCTCTACAGAAGATGAGAAAATGTTTCCAATATGTCAAATACGCTGCGGAGAAGAAGATGGGGAACAGCTATCGCTTCCAAGCCCAACAGGGCCCCGAGAAGAACATTGTGGGGTATGATCGGTCTTACCCCCTGAAGCCTATGGGTAACAGGAAAGTCTCCGGCCCTGGTGAGGTTCGGGCTGTGGACCGCCCGGAAGCACAGAGTGATTCCTTGTTTGCCCCCACCCCGCCTCAGGATGGTCATGAGAGGCCCTGCGAGAGGCCGGGCAGGAGGGGCTCAAGAGTACGCAAACCTAAGGACAGGACTGTCCTCCCCATGGTGGCGACCCCTCCAGGGCAATGCCCTTCTCATGCCAATGGGAAGGAGCACTTTCAGTTGCAAGAGGAGCTACGAAAAGTGGCCGAGGCAGAGGCCGCGCTGAAGGAGGAGCATCGCCGGAGAGAGGCCAGCCTGCAGGATGAGATGCGCCGGAAGGAGGCCATGATGAAGGACGAGATTCGCCAGAAGGAGGCCATGATGCAGGCGAAGCTCTTCAGAGCTCAGGAGGAGCTGAGGATGGTTCCGAGAGAGATGAAAGACTCCAGAGAGGTGGCCGGAAGGGAAAATAGAGGACTCCTAAGGAAGACACTCCAGGCGAGGCAAAGCGAGCATTGCCCCAGAGGACCATGGGCCAACCACCGCTCTAAGGCCGTGCCTCTTCTGACCTGCAGAATGGAGAAGCAAAAAGCCTTCACTCCAAGGAAAGCCCTTCCTATCAGAGGAGACAACCTTGATTATGGTTCTCCAATGGAAGATGGCGGATGCGCAGAATCGCACTTTCCCTCTGCGCTTTCCCATCAGGAGAGACGTCAAGTGAGCCCTTGCAGCCGTGGGCTAGAAGACGTCCCCTGTGGAAGGAGAAAGTATCTCAAGAAAGCAAGGCTCCCTGAAAGCGACGTGTCAGTGGCACAGGCCGCGCAGGGCCACTTCAGAAATAACACCACATGTCTGGATGAACAAACTCTGTCAGTGGAAAACAGATATTTGTCCCCTACAAGTCTGATGTGCCCTACCGCTGAGCAATTTCCATATGAGAATAGCCAGAGTGGAAACCCTCAGCTGGTGCCCTGTGAACTGTGTCACGGGAAGTTTGCTGTAGAGAGGCTGGAGAAACACAGCAAGATCTGCAAGAAGCTTCAGAATTCAAAGAGGAAGGTTTTTGACTCTTTCAAGCACAGGGCCAAGGGAACAGAACTGGAGACATACATCCATAAGAAGAAGGTTAAACCGCCAATCGTGGTAAGGGCTATCCTTAAACTCTTTCCAAGCTTCCCTTTTTTTCTCCTAGAGTCAGACTCAGCTTATAAATCAATGTAGACAATAAATAAGTGTTTTATGAAGTACTCTTCTGAAAAACTGCCGCAAAGGCACATTTGCCAGACAGAATAAATGTGTCTTAGTGACTTCTGAATTCTGTTGTAAAAATCTACATATCAAGCAAATAGCACTCACAGGAAACAAAACCATAACTACGTAAATTGTACTCTCTACCCAATAAACTGAAAGGTGGCCCCAGAAAGCTACGTTATTACTGTATTGATATTTTCTTGCCTTGTGAATGGTTTGCGACCAGACTGTGTACGCAGTGCTAGTCTGGACTTTTTCTGGAAGCTGTTTTATTGGTTTCATTTCCTGTTCCCAGCTGAGAAAGAACAACTGGAGGCAGAAGCACGAGGATTTCATTCGGAGCATCAAACAGGCCAGGGAGGTGCAGCAGGTGATCACGCAAGGAGGGAAAGTTGTGAACCTGCCCCAGCCCCCCGCGAATCCAAACCCCGACTACGTGCCCTGCCCTCACTGCGGCCGGCGCTTTGCCCCCAGGCCGGCACAGAGGCACATCCCCAAGTGTCAGCACATCAGGAGCCGCCCTCCTCCTCCTCCTCGCAGATGAAAACTGATGTGAAGAAGAGCAAAAGAGTCATGATCTTGGCTCACGACTCACGTCCTGCTTTTTCTTTTTAGAAACACATTTAGCACAGTTCATCCGTATGATGATGAAAAAAAAATGTTACCTTATTTTAATTAAATGATTTTTTTTTGGTGGACTGGTGTTTGCGTAGCTGTGGTTATTTCAGTTTTTCTCTTATCATTCATACACCTTGACCTCCTAAAAATAATTTTTCAACCTGGAACGTACAATTAGCAGGCAATAGAACAGGTCACATTGGTCTTGGAACCATCAAAAAGCAGTATTCACACATTCTCGGCATCAATTTTCCTTAAAAACAACTGAAAAAGCAAGGTAAAGAGTGATTGATTTTTTTAATGAAAGTTATTTGATTTAATTTATTTAATTTTCATAATATTTGAAATATGTTGGGATTAATGTGACTCAATATTATCTGCAGCTCTTACACTCCAGGCACCTGATAAAGTGGAAAGCAGTGTCTTTGCCTTACATGGCGCTCAGCTCTTCCTCAATCCCAGCAGAAGCACCAGCAGAAGCAGCAGCCTCCGGGTCCTGCCTCATGCACAGCTTAAAATGCAACACCAAGTAATACAACAAACAACAGGGAAAACCATTCACGATCAGACACATCCGTTGATTGCTGGCTCTCAGTAAAGGGACATTGCATCATTACATCACAAAATAGACTACATTTCAAGGTTAAAGAATTAGCATGTTCTGCGATTCAGAACGAGGCAGCAAAACTTCCTATAATCTGTTGTGGCCCTATGACATTGTAAAGGAGCAGGCTTGTGAATACATCTCGTTTAATCCAATGGAAATATAACTCTCAACTTTTTTACGTTTTTGCCAATAAATAATACTACATTGTTAACTCTGCATAAAGAACCTTGGAATGGAACGTTTTTTGCAGTGAAATGTTTGCTGCATAACCTATACCCTTTCTCTCCTACATCACATTGCATTAGTCATTACAGTGATTAGTGAGCAGGAAGGGCTGCATCACATCGCAATTTGTGTGGAACTTGAATGCGAATTTGTTACAACATGGCGTAACTTACAGTCCTTTCACAAAATTCATGATTTTGTGCTCAATTTTGAGTTTGTAAAGTTTTTCTATAATGTCAATGATTTTATTTTGTGACTGAAATTAAATAATTTTGTGTCTGCAAAATTGGGACTGTAGTTCCACCTTAACCTACTAGTACTGTATGTCTTTGGACTGTGGGAAGAAACTGGAGCACCTGGAAGAAATCCACACAAATGAAGGGAGAACATACAATTCCATCCAGACTGCACCCCAGGAATTGAACCCAGGACCCCAGATCTGTGAACCACAGTGCCAGCTCATTGCTATAGTCACTATAATTAATGTCAAAACTCATTTGCAAATGAGCAGCCTGGGATCCAAAAGGATCAAGACAAGGATCCAAACAAAGCACTATCCCAAAGCTTGGCTTTGTACCGTATATAATACAGGGCTTGATGCAGAAGGCAGATAATCAAAGTCCATGCAATAATTGCTAAGGGAAAGTGACTTTGTGTTCTTGGAGGGAAGTCACTCAACACGGAGCTGTGTTAGTGAAATGATTGTTCTGATGTACGGCTGATGTCCAAACACTGAAAACATGATTGTGTATGCAATCGCACTCCTGAGCTCCATTGGGTATGGTTAAAATAACTTTTTATAGTTCATCACATTCAAAGTGTGTGTACTTGATGAAAGTGTAACACGCATTTGGAGGAGTTATTCAGGATTTTCTTTCATTCAACTATTTCAAGACCCATTATTTTCAGATGTTGTAGTATACGTGAATAATGAAAGGCCTTCATATTACACAATGAAGGAATGACTTCGCAGGTGTGAAGAATGAAAGATTAATTCAGCTCACTTTGGGGAGTTTCACAATGGCCCTCCTTATAGAAATGTGGGTTTGATTAAAGGAGTGAAGAAAAAGCACTGAATAATATTTGCTTCTGTAAACGTAATCATCTCAAAATATGGTTGAAGAAATTGAAGAAGGTTAAACATAATCCAAAACGTATAAGGTCAATTTAAGTACAACCAGAATTCTAGTGTTTATGCAATGCATCTGTGGGTTGATATGAAATATGGCCGTACTTAAACTAAACGAGGTTATCGAGAGCATATTCCGAATACGGCTTTGGCCAGTTGTACTGTGAACTGCGAGGACCGTATCTTATCCTGAACTGGCTGTGCGAATACCGTCCTCTGCTGGCAGAAGGAATAGATTACAACGGCACTGTATTGGCGATTAGTCCTATTGCTAGAATATTGAAACAACAAGGAGTCCGCGGAGTCAAGCAATGCTGAATAAACAAGTACCTGAAATTCAATAGGATTTTGTGTATTGATTACAAATAGGTGTGGAATTCTCATGTACAGTGGTATTCATGGATTCCTTACACAAGCAGCAGTTGTTATGATGCTTTCGTAATCTGAATATAAATCTGTTATCTACTTAAAACTGTAATTATTGAATAGATTAATGTCTTTGAAATGCTTCATTAACTGGGCAGTTTCCATGTTTGGAAATGTTTTTATTTTGATTGCTGATTGCTAGATACTGTATGTTTAATAGGCATACTGTTAATATTTTCTACAAATAAGACAGTTATGCTGTAGTAAGTTCTATATAAGTTATATAACATAAGTTATATTTTGTTCTGAGGTCAATTTGAATCTCATACTAAATAACTGGTGTCCTTTTATCTGAGAAACACTACCTGATTGATCACCTGATGCCTAGAAATTAGCATGCACAGTACCCCAGCGTTTAGCATTGCTAGCTCACAGTGCTGAGGCCCTGGGTACACTTCTGGACCTGGGGTGCTATCTGTATGGAGCTTGTATGTTCTCCCCATGTTTGCATGAGTTTGCTTTGGGTGCTCCGGCTTCCTCCCACACTTCAAAGAACTACTGGTAGGTTAATTGGCTTCTGGGATAATTGGTGAGTGTCTGTGTCTTCCCTGCATTGGACTACCATCCAGTCCCAGGTATCTCCTGCTTATTACTTTCTGAGGCTCTGGCTCCCCCGTGCCCCGCGACCCCCTGACCCCCTGACCCTGAATTGGATGAAGCGGTTAGAAAATGGGTGGTTTCTGTTATGCTCTGGTCATGCTCTGCCATAGCAACAACTTGTAAAAAATGCAGATGCTAGGATTTAACTCAAAGAAGGAGCTCAGATCACTGTGTTGGCATCACTGTACAGGTGTCCGGTGTGTTTTAGAACATATGTTAAAATCTTATTTACTAACTTCTAGACTTTTTACCCCCCATATCAGTCTGCAGGTGCACAGTGGTCTGTGGACACCCTCCTTGCTCTGTCGTAAAACAGGAAATAAAAAGCAACTGGTTTTGACTTTAATGCACTGAGACTGTGGAACTCACAGAACTCTCTTGTCAGAAAGGCAGCTTCTAACAGCTTTTAAGTGAAGACTAAGAACACTTTTCTATTTTATTAAAATAGATTATATATGTTTTGTTTAAATATATGTTATAAATGTTAAAACGACAGCTCGTATAAGCTTGTATTTTTACCTTTCGATCATTTTTATAATTGCTTTGAGTTGCTTTTACCATGATAAACAGTACAAAATATGAGGTGTTGAACTTGTCTAAAGTTTTAAAGCGCTTTATGACGTAAAGTGTGATGACAGTCCTTGGCGGTCTATGTAACAATTCTTCTTGAAGTAGGTCATCGGGCCAACAGTATACAAACATTACAGCTCAAGTGCTTTTGTATCTGAACGCTTTTAGGTAAGTTATTTAGCAGCTGCGGTATTAATAATGATTTTAATGGCAAATTCAATTGCAGGTAAAATAAAAATGGCGGATAACTTTCTTTCTAGCTTCGTGAAGCGGTCGCGCTATATTATACATATATACCATAATAAGAAACATAATATGTACAGTAGAATTTTTCACTTTAAGCTGGCATTATCCAGAACCGGGTCAGGGCCCGGACCCGGACCGTGCAGTGTGGTCCGTCGGCCTTCTAAAGATGTTTAGGAGATCGAGGCGCCCTTGGATTTGATTAGAAACTTGCATAATTTCTTAACTTGACCCCATTATCTTAAAAAAAACGGCCAGGCCAAGACCAAAGCATGAAGGCTGCGAGGATCGGGGGACTCTCATTTTTGGTCACAGCGTACAGTAGTAGATCAGTAACCTCTGTTTATCGTGATAACCTTTAATTATTTTCCAGTACTTTTTTAAATGATAAAACACATTGTCTCGCCAGTTTTGCTAAAGATACGGTTTTAGTGTTTACGCATAAATTTGTAAGCCGTAGGTTTAAATCTCGTGGTCTTATTTTCTGCATTTTCATCGTAAGGGAAGGCGCTCGTTTGCGATTTACGCGCTGAATATTGTAAGCAGAGGAGCCTTAAGGCACAGCCTCGCCTTAACACCATCGTTTGCATTGTCATTGTCATCCAGAAAAGCAGTCGTAAGAAAATGAATCTGTGGCGGCTCCGAACATTAAAAAAACTATATCTAGACTGCAAATACATCCCAATCTTACTATCAACACGTTTTAAGACCCCTCTCCTTTCCACCGGTATACAAGCTAAGAGAGAAATATTGGAAATCCCATCTGAAGTAGCCCTCGTCTCACCTTCGGAGCTGTGAGCGATGGGGATCATAATTAAAAGGGGTACAGTTACTTTGAAAATGTGTATGTGATACTTAAATTTAAATAAAATAAAAAGATAAATTATATAACACAGACTGCTATCTATGTCCATGTGTTTAAGACGTATGAATCGGTTTTAAAACAGGCACACCCCTTCTCACAAATCCGACTGGAGTCTCAGTCCGTCGTCGCGATGAATTAGGAGCTCAGATGTAGGCTAAGTGATTGCAATTTACTTATTTAAAAGAACCACTTCAAATCAAAAGGGAGACATTTTGTAATGGTAGTTATCGTATTATAGTATACGATAACTGTATACGTAGTATACGTAATTGTAGATATTGTAACGCAACGGGGGCTCAGGCGGGCGCCCTTGCCCCATTTGGTCGGCCCCTGCACCCTCCGGGGCTCGAACCCGGGACTTCCGCGTCTCTCTGCAGCGACCCAGCCCCGTGAGCTAAAGAGAGATCTCTCCACAGCCCAGTAGCTGTGGTCCTGCTATCACAGGGAAGGGCTGTGACGTCACCCGCTCTGGTACGCCGGCTGTTACACACAGTGCTTGTCGGCCGTAAGCGTTACACTCTCCCCCGCTTAAATCGCCGTCCCCGGCGAAGGGCTATCCCGCCCCACTTCTGACACCAATGTAACGCAACGGGGGCTCAGGCGGGCGCCCTTGCCGCATCTGGTCGGCCCCATCCCGACTGGAGGCTCGAACCCGGGACTTCCGCGTCTCTCTGCAGTGACCTAGCCCCGTGAGCTAAAGAGAGATCTCTCTTTACCATCTCTTTACCGAGAGATGGAGGGCAGGTCCGGCGAAGGCCGAGGGACGCGGGCTTGCCGGAGCCGGGGGAACAAGAGGCAGCGGCGGCGGCGGCGGCGTCAGTCGCCGGGGCAGACCAGGCCTGCGAGCCGGGGAGCGAGCGTGCCGGATCCTGCCCCTGAGTCGGCCGGGGGGCCAGACAAGGCGGCGGCGGGGGCCGAGCGTTGCGTGGAAGCGAAGCGTGCCGTTGAGGACCTCTTCCAGCGGAGCTGCGAGGGCCTCGATCAGGACCAGCGGCAGCGGCTCCAGGAGCTACTCGCCCAGAACGAAGACCTCTTTGCGGCGAGGGATGAGGACTGCACCCGCACTGCCCTGGTCCAACACGAGATCAACACCGGCGACGCTCGGCCCATCCGCATCCCACCAGGACGCATGGTCCACGCCAAGCGGACCGCCGCCGAGGAAAAGATCCGGGAGATGGCCGCAGCGGGGGTGATTGAGCCCTCCGCGAGCCCGTGGTCGGCGCCAGCCGTTCTGGTTAAAAAAAAAGACGGCTCGTGGAGGTTCTGCGTCAACTACCGCAAGCTGAATGAGGTCACCCGGAAAGATTCCTACCCCCTGCCGAGGATAGATGACACCCTGGACTACATCAGCGGGTCGACCTGGTTCAGCTCCCTGGACCTCCGCTGCGGCTACTGGCAGGTACCGCTTGCTCCCGATGCTCGCCCGAAGACGGCCTTTTCCATCGGCCAGGGCCTCTGGCAGTTTACTGTCATGCCTTTTGGCCTGTGCAATGCCCCGGCGACGTTCGAGAGGCTGATGGAGAGGGTGCTGGCATCGGTCCCGCGGAACCAGTGCGTGTTATATCTGGACGATCTGCTGGTTCATGCACGGAGTTTCGACCAGGCCTTGACGAACCTCCAGGCGGTGCTGGCCTGCATCCGCCGTGCTGGCCTGAGGCTCAACCCCCGCAAGTGCGAGCTCCTGCGGCGGGAGGTGACCTTCCTGGGACATGTTGTTGGACCGCGAGGGGTGGCTACGGACCCAGGTAAGGTCGCCGCAGTGAGGGGCTGGCCGACTCCACGCACCGTCGCGGAGCTCCGCAGCTTTCTGGGGTTGGCCTCGTACTATCGGAGGTTCGTCCGGGACTTTGCCAGCATCGCCGCCCCGCTGCACCGCCTCACCGACAAGGGCCGCCGTTTTGACTGGGACTCGGGCTGTGAGACTGCCTTTGGCCGGTTGCGCAAAGCTCTGGTGGGGGCCCCCGTGCTGGCCTACCCCGACCCGCGGTTGCCGTATATTCTCAACACCGACGCGAGTGACTCGGGGGTGGGGGCGGTGTTGGCGCAGGAGGGGCCGGATGGGGAGCGCGTAGTGGCCTACTATAGTCGGGCTCTGACTAGGCCTGAGCGGAACTACTGCGTGACCCGTCGCGAGCTGCTGGCGGTGATGGCGGCGGTCCACCATTTCAGGCCGTACCTGTTCGGGACCCGGTTCCGGTTGTGGACCGACCATGCGTCCCTCACCTGGCTGCTCCACTTTAAGGAGCCAGAGGGACAGATGGCGCGATGGATAGAGATCCTGCAGGAGTACGACTTCACTGTCGTGCACCGGGCGGGGTCTCGCCATCTCAATGCCGACGCTCTCTCGCGGCGCCCCTGCGAGGCCGCGGACTGCCATCACTGCGCCCGGCGGGAGCTGTCCGACCGTGGCGGGGGTGAGCGCCGCGGCCACGGCCCGGGAGGGGCCGCTGGGGGTGGGCCTGCCAGACCTGGCGCAGCGTCAGGCAGCTGATCCTGACGTGGGCCCGGTGCTCCGCTGGAGGGCAGCAGGAGTGCGGCCTACACGAGAGGAGCTCGCCCCGCACCCGAAGTCCGTCAAGGCCCTCTGCGCCCTGTGGGAGGCCTTGGAGGTAAAGGACGGGGTGCTGCGCCGGGGGTGGCGGGTACCCTCCAGTGGCGAGGTACGGTGGCAGCTGGTGGTGCCTCGGTCGCTCCGCGGGGCGGTGCTCCGAGCGGTGCACAGCCAACCGGGTGTGGGGCACTTCGGCGGTAAAAAAACCCTGCAGCGTCTCCGAGGCCATTTTTATTGGGGTCTTTGCCACCGGGACGTGGATCGGTACTGCCGAACGTGTGCGGTGTGCGTGGCGCAGAAGGGTCCCCCCGAGCGCTCTCGGGCCCCCCTCCAACAACACCAGGTGGGGGCTCCTATGGAGCGGGTGGGAGTGGACGTTTTGGGCCCGTTTCCGCGCACCGAGGCCGGGAACCGCTACGTCTTGGTGGCTATGGATTACTTTACGAAGTGGCCGGAGGCCTACGCCCTCCCGGACCAGAGTGCCCCCACGGTGGCCGATGCACTGCTGGAGGGGATGTTTGCCAGGCTGCGGGTGCCGGAGGAGTTACACAGTGACCAGGGGCGTAACTTCGAGTCCCAGGTCTTCGCCAGAGTGTGCCAGCGCCTGGGGATTACTAAGACGCGGACCACCCCGCTGCATCCCCAGAGCGACGGGTTGGTAGAGCGGTTTAATCAGACGCTCGCCACCCAGCTGGCCACCCTGGTGTCCCGGCACCAACGGGACTGGGACCGCCACCTCCCCCTTGCGCTCTGGGCGTATCGGACCGCGGTCCAGGAATCCACCGGGTGCACCCCGGCCTCGCTCATGCTGGGCCGGGAAATGCGAACACCGGTGGACCTGGTCTTCGGCCCGCCGCCCGGAGACGGGTCGGCACCGCCGGCTGGACCGGACTACGAGTGGGACCTGCGGCAGCGGATGCAGCGGGTGCACAGCTTTGCACGGACCCACCTGACACAGGCGGGGGTCCGGCAGAAGCGGTACTACGACCTGCGCTGCAGGGGGCCTGCCTTCCAGCCCGGGGACTCGGTTTGGGTGTACAACCCCCGGCGCCGCAAAGGCCTCAGTCCTAAGCTGGCGCCGTCGTGGGAGGGGCCCGCTGAGGTACTCGGGGTGGTGGGCGAGGTCTGCTACCGCGTCCGGTTGCGAACACGGGGGAGAGTGGTGGTCCTGCACCGAGACCGCCTGGCCCCCTACCGGGCCCGGGAGGAGGAGCCGTGTGGGGAGGCTCCAGAGGAGCAACCGGGGCCGGAGCCGGCCGATAGTGGGGCGTCCGTGGATCGCCAGCCGTCACCGCGGCGCAGCGGCCGCTCACGCAGGGTTCCGCAGCAGTTGGCCGAATACGAGTACAGCCTGAGGGGGGTGTTCGACGTCGGCGAGACGCCAGACGCTTCAGGTGGGGGCAGTGTAACGCCCTCGCCTGGTGGTGAGGAGGAAGCGCCCCTAGGCGCTCGTAGTACCGCTGGGCATGCTGGGAGTGGTAGCCGGGAAGAGTCTGAGGGTCAGCACGATGACCAGCGGCTGACCCTACCTGTGTAAATAATGTCCTAGTAATTCTAGTGCCCTGTGTAGTCCTGTAAAAGTAGAGTGTGTTGTTAGGTAATTACCACCCTAAATGTGTGTACGTGTTCGTCAGTCTCCTCATGTGTGTGTAGATCCTGTGTTTGGTTTTGGTGTGGTTGTAAAATAAAGCCAGTGCTTGGTTAATCGCGTCTCCATTGTTCTTTAGTTCTGAAAAAGAACCTGCAAAACGCTACAATATACAGTACATAAAGGGTATGAATAGGTGTGAGCTTTTACTGTATATTTAATATTTTATCTGACCCACTTGTAGAAACCGCCTACTCAGATTTATTTAAGTGGTCTGCCACCATAAAGACAGAAAAATATAATGACACCCTGTTACATTAACTGTAAAATAAACGCCGTAACTGCGGCCATATGAAAATTTGGATAAAGATTATACAAACATCCTAAGGAGCTCTATGACATATGAGCGTCGTAATAATGGTTGATGACCTGACGTAACAGTGCTCCCTGAATTACGTGATCTGTATATACCCAAATACAGATATATCACATAGGGAGATGCAGTCAAACATTGCATTGCTATCGTCGTGGTGAACTATTTCTCCGCTGTTTAAAACTTGTTTGGTAAGTGTCATCAAATATGCTTGTCAATTTGTAGCGAAATCGATATACTGTATCATAATCCTTCAGCTATCTATAATGTAGTGAAACGGCTAATTAATATTGATAAATTCCCTTATTCACAGTGACTTTTGCTCAAACCCCTGTTGCATAATGGGTTAATTTTATATAAAAAAACATTTATATCATAGATATAATACAAGCTTTGAAATGAAATAGCACATTTCCAGGTTTCAGTTAAACATTTTTAAAAAAGCTCATGACTTTAAGCATTCTGAACATTGAGAATGTTATTTGGGAAACAAATGTTTATTATAATGTTTATGTTTAGGATCTGTCTCCTACTGAGTCAGCATGCAGCATTCAACACCATTAGGTTTAATATTAAAAAGTTGTGTATTTCCTGAATTGTTTTTTTTTATTCTTTTCTATTAGACCATACTAGACTGTGCAGGATATCATTTATTTGCCATTTTTGCCTTTTCCAGATACCTGGGAAACAAAGCTCATATCTCATTTGCCAATGGAGCCCAGTCCTAAGCCTGGTGCTCTGTCCCCCTCCCCGAAGGACACAGACTCGAATCGACCCGCGCCCTTAAGGCAACAGGATCTGATCTCCACGTACTGCCCGCCTCCCAAGATACAGCTTCTGAAGGACACCTTCCAAGAGAAACTGATGCAGGAAAAGGAGAAAAAAATGATCGCCATGTACAATCGGCGGCAGGAGGCAGCTCTACAGAAGATGAGAAAATGTTTCCAATATGTCAAATACGCTGCGGAGAAGAAGATGGGGAACAGCTATCGCTTCCAAGCCCAACAGGGCCCCGAGAAGAACATTGTGGGGTATGATCGGTCTTACCCCCTGAAGCCTATGGGTAACAGGAAAGTCTCCGGCCCTGGTGAGGTTCGGGCTGTGGACCGCCCGGACGCACAGAGTGATTCCTTGTTTGCCCCCACCCCGCCTCAGGATGGTCATGAGAGGCCCTGCGAGAGGCCGGGCAGGAGGGGCTCAAGAGTACGCAAACCTAAGGACAGGACTGTCCTCCCCATGGTGGCGACCCCTCCAGGGCAATGCCCTTCTCATGCCAATGGGAAGGAGCACTTTCAGTTGCAAGAGGAGCTACGAAAAGTGGCCGAGGCAGAGGCCGCGCTGAAGGAGGAGCATCGCCGGAGGGAGGCCAGCCTGCAGGATGAGATGCGCCGGAAGGAGGCCATGATGAAGGACGAGATTCGCCAGAAGGAGGCCATGATGCAGGCGAAGCTCTTCAGAGCTCAGGAGGAGCTGAGGATGGTTCCGAGAGAGATGGAAGACTCCAGAGAGGTGGCCGGAAGGGAAAATAGAGGCGAGGCAGAGCGAGCTTTGCCCCAGAGGACCATGGGCCAACCACCGCTCTAAGGCCGTGCCTCTTCTGACCTGCAGAATGGAGAAGCAAAAAGCCTTCACTCCAAGGAAAGCCCTTCCTATCAGAGGAGACAACCTTGATTATGGTTCTCCAATGGAAGATGGCGGATGCGCAGAATCGCACTTTCCCTCTGCGCTTTCCCATCAGGAGAGACGTCAAGTGAGCCCTTGCAGCCGTGGGCTAGAAGACGTCCCCTGTGGAAGGAGAAAGTATCTCAAGAAAGCAAGGCTCCCTGAAAGCGACGTGTCAGCGGCACAGGCCGCGCAGGGCCACTTCAGAAATAACACCACATGTCTGGATGAACAAACTCTGTCAGTGGAAAACAGATATTTGTCCCCTACAAGTCTGATGTGCCCTACCGCTGAGCAATTTCCATATGAGAATAGCCAGAGTGGAAACCCTCAGCTGGTGCCCTGTGAACTGTGTCACGGGAAGTTTGCTGTAGAGAGGCTGGAGAAACACAGCAAGATCTGCAAGAAGCTTCAGAATTCAAAGAGGAAGGTTTTTGACTCTTTCAAGCACAGGGCCAAGGGAACAGAACTGGAGACATACATCCATAAGAAGAAGGTTAAACCGCCAATCGTGGTAAGGGCTATCCTTAAACTCTTTCCAAGCTTCCCTTTTTTTCTCCTAGAGTCAGACTCAGCTTATAAATCAATGTAAACAATAAATAAGTGTTTTATGAAGTACTCTTCTGAAAAACTGCCGCAAAGGCACATTTGCCAGACAGAATAAATGTGTCTTAGTGACTTCTGAATTCTGTTGTAAAAATCTACATATCAAGCAAATAGCACTCACAGGAAACAAAACCATAACTACGTAAAGTGTACTCTCTACCCAATGACCTGAAAGGTAGCCCCAGAAAGCTACGTTATTACTGTATTGATATTTTCTTGCCTTGTGAATGGTTTGCGACCAGACTGTGTACGCAGTGCTAGTCTGGACTTTTTCTGGAAGCTGTTTTATTGGTTTCATTTCCTGTTCCCAGCTGAGAAAGAACAACTGGAGGCAGAAGCACGAGGATTTCATTCGGAGCATCAAACAGGCCAGGGAGGTGCAGCAGGTGATCACGCAAGGAGGGAAAGTTGTGAACCTACCCCAGCCCCCCGTGAATCCAAACCCCGACTACGTGCCCTGCCCTCACTGCGGCCGGCGCTTTGCCCCCAGGCCGGCACAGAGGCACTTCCCCAAGTGTCAGCACATCAGGAGCCGCCCTCCTCCTCCTCCTCGCAGATGAAAACTGATGTGAAGAAGAGCAAAAGAGTCATGATCTTGGCTCACGACTCACGTCCTGCTTTTTCTTTTTAGAAACACATTTAGCACAGTTCATCCGTATGATGATGAAAAAAAAATGTTACCTTATTTTAATTAAATGATTTTTTTTTGGTGGACTGGTGTTTGCGTAGCTGTGGTTATTTCAGTTTTTCTCTTATCATTCATACACCTTGACCTCCTAAAAATAATTTTTCAACCTGGAACGTACAATTAGCAGGCAATAGAACAGGTCACATTGGTCTTGGAACCATCAAAAAGCAGTATTCACACATTCTCGGCATCAATTTTCCTTAAAAACAACTGAAAAAGCAAGGTAAAGAGTGATTGATTTTTTTAATGAAAGTTATTTGATTTAATTTATTTAATTTTCATAATATTTGAAATATGTTGGGATTAATGTGACTCAATATTATCTGCAGCTCTTACACTCCAGGCACCTGATAAAGTGGAACGCAGTGTCTTTGCCTTACATGGCGCTCAGCTCTTCCTCAATCCCAGCAGAAGCACCAGCAGAAGCAGCAGCCTCCGGGTCCTGCCTCATGCACAGCTTAAAATGCAACACCAAGTAATACAACAAACAACAGGGAAAACCATTCACGATCAGACACATCCGTTGATTGCTGGCTCTCAGTAAAGGGAGATTGCATCATTACATCACAAAATAGACTACATTTCAAGGTTAAAGAATTAGCATGTTCTGCGATTCAGAACGAGGCAGCAAAACTTCATATAATCTGTTGTGGCCCTATGACATTGTAAAGGAGCAGGCTTGTGAATACATCTCGTTTAATCCAATGGAAATATAACTCTCAACTTTTTTACGTTTTTGCCAATAAATAATACTACATTGTTAACTCTGCATAAAGAACCTTGGAATGGAACGTTTTTTGCAGTGAAATGTTTGCTGCATAACCTATACCCTTTCTCTCCTACATCACATTGCATTAGTCATTACAGTGATTAGTGAGCAGGAAGGGCTGCATCACATCGCAATTTGTGTGGAACTTGAATGCGAATTTGTTACAACATGGCGTAACTTACAGTCCTTTCACAAAATTCATGATTTTGTGCTCAATTTTGTAAAGTTTTTCTATAATGTAAATGATTTTATTTTGTGACTGAAATTAAATAATTTTGTGTCTGCAAAATTGGGACTGTAGTTCCACCTTAACCTACTAGTACTGTATGTCTTTGGACTGTGGGAAGAAACTGGAGCACCTGGAAGAAATCCACACAAATGAAGGGAGAACATACAATTCCATCCAGACTGCACCCCAGGAATTGAACCCAGGACCCCAGCTCTGTGAACCACAGTGCCAGCTCATTGCTATAGTCACTATAATTAATGTCAAAACTCATTTGCAAATGAGCAGCCTGGGATCCAAAAGGATCAAGACAAGGATCCAAACAAAGCACTATCCCAAAGCTTGGCTTTGTACCGTATATAATACAGGGCTTGATGCAGAAGGCAGATAATCAAAGTCCATGCAATAATTGCTAAGGGAAAGTGACTTTGTGTTCTTGGAGGGAAGTCACTCAACATGGAGCTGTGTTAGTGAAATGATTGTTCTGATGTACGGCTGATGTCCAAACACTGAAAACATGATTGTGTATGCAATCGCACTCCTGAGCTCCATTGGGTATGGTTAAAATAACTTTTTATAGTTCATCACATTCAAAGTGTGTGTACTTGATGAAAGTGTAACACGCATTTGGAGGAGTTATTCAGGATTTTCTTTCATTCAACTATTTCAAGACCCATTATTTTCAGATGTTGTAGTATACGTGAATAATGAAAGGCCTTCATATTACACAATGTAGGAATGACTTCGCAGGTGTGAAGAATAAAAGATTAATTCAGCTCACTTTGGGGAGTTTCACAATGGCCCTCCTTATAGAAATGTGGGTTTGATTAAAGGAGTGAAGAAAAAGCACTGAATAATATTTGCTTCTGTAAACGTAATCATCTCAAAATATGGTTGAAGAAATTGAAGAAGGTTAAACATAATCCAAAACGTATAAGGTCAATTTAAGTACAACCAGAATTCTAGTGTTTATGCAATTCATCTGTGGGTTGATATGAAATATGGCCGTACTTAAACTAAACGAGGTTATCGAGAGCATATTCCGAATACGGCTTTGGCCAGTTGTACTGTGAACTGCGAGGACCGTATCTTATCCTGAACTGGCTGTGCGAATACCGTCCTCTGCTGGCAGAAGGAATAGATTACAACGGCACTGTATTGGCGATTAGTCCTATTGCTAGAATATTGAAACAACATGGAGTCCGCGGAGTCAAGCAATGCTGAATGAACAAGTACCTGAAATTCAATAGGATTTTGTGTATTGATTACAAATAGGTGTGAAATTCTCATGTACAGTGGTATTCATGGATTCCTTACACAAGCAGCCGTTGTTATGATACTTTCGTAATCTGAATATAAATCTGTTATCTACTTAAAACTGTAATTATTGAATAGATTAATGTCTTTGAAATGCTTCATTAACTGGGCAGTTTCCATGTTTGGAAATGTTTTTATTTTGATTGCTGATTGCTAGATACTGTATGTTTAATAGGCATGCTGTTAATATTTTCTACAAGAGCCAAATAAGACAGTTATGCTGTAGTAAGTTCTATATAAGTTATATAACATAAGTTATATTTTGTTCTGAGGTCAATTTGAATCTCATACTAAATAACTGGTGTCCTTTTATCTGAGAAACACTACCTGATTGATCACCTGATGCCTAGAAATTAGCATGCACAGTAGCCCAGCGTTTAGCATTGCTAGCTCACAGTGCTGAGGCCCTGGGTACACTTCTGGACCTGGGGTGCTATCTGTATGGAGCTTGTATGTTCTCCCCATGTTTGCATGAGTTTGCTTTGGGTGCTCCGGCTTCCTCCCACAGTTCAAAGAACTACTGGTAGGTTAATTGGCTTCTGGGATAATTGGTGAGTGTCTGTGTCTTCCCTGCATTGGACTACCATCCAGTCCCAGGTATCTCCTGCTTATTACTTTCTGAGGCTCTGGCTCCCCCGTGCCCCGCGACCCCCTGACCACCTGACCCTGAATTGGATGAAGCGGTTAGAAAATGGGTGGTTTCTGTTATGCTCTGGTCATGCTCTGCCATAGCAACAACTTGTAAAAAATGCAGATGCTAGGATTTAACTCAAAGAAGGAGCTCAGAGCACTGTGTTGGCATCACTGTACAGGTGTCCGGTTTGTTTTAGAACATGTGCTAAAATCTTATTTACTAACTTCTAGACTTTTTACCCCCCATATCAGTCTGCAGGTGCACAGTGGTCTGTGGACACCCTCCTTGCTCTGTCGTAAAACAGGAAATAAAAAGCGACTGGTTTTGACTTTAATGCACTGAGACTGTGGAACTCACAGAACTCTCTTGTCAGAAAGGCAGCTTCTAACAGCTTTTAAGTGAAGACTAAGAACACTTTTCTATTTTATTAAAATAGATTATATATGTTTTGTTTAAATATATGTTATAAATGTTAAAACGACAGCTCGTATAAGCTTGTATTTTTACCTTTCGATCATTTTTAGAATTGCTTTGAGTTGCTTTTACCATGATAAACAGTACAAAATATGAGGTGTTGAACTTGTCTAAAGTTTTAAAGCGCTTTATGACGTAAAGTGTGATGACAGTCCTTGGCGGTCTATGTAACAATTCTTCTTGAAGTAGGTCATCGGGCCAACAGTATACAAACATTACAGCTCAAGTGCTTTTGTATCTGAACGCTTTTAGGTAAGTTATTTAGCAGCTGCGGTATTAATAATGATTTTAATGGCAAATTCAATTGCAGGTAAAATAAAAATGGCGGATAACTTTCTTTCTAGCTTCGTGAAGCGGTCGCGCTATATTATACATATATACCATAATAAGAAACATAATATGTACAGTAGAATTTTTCACTTTAAGCTGGCATTATCCAGAACCGGGTCAGGGCCCGGACCCGGACCGTGCAGTGTGGTCCGTCGGCCTTCTAAAGATGTTTAGGAGATCGAGGCGCCCTTGGATTTGATTAGAAACTTGCATAATTTCTTAACTTGACCCCATTATCTTAAAAAAAACGGCCAGGCCAAGACCAAAGCATGAAGGCTGCGAGGATCGGGGGACTCTCATTTTTGGTCACAGCGTACAGTAGTAGATCAGTAACCTCTGTTTATCGTGATAACCTTTAATTATTTTCCAGTACTTTTTTAAATGATAAAACACATTGTCTCGCCAGTTTTGCTAAAGATACGGTTTTAGTGTTTACGCATAAATTTGTAAGCCGTAGGTTTAAATCTCGTGGTCTTATTTTCTGCATTTTCATCGTAAGGGAAGGCGCTCGTTTGCGATTTACGCGCTGAATATTGTAAGCAGAGGAGCCTTAAGGCACAGCCTCGCCTTAACACCATCGTTTGCATTGTCCTTGTCATCCAGAAAAGCAGTCGTAAGAAAATGAATCTGTGGCGGCTCCGAACATTAAAAAAACTATATCTAGACTGCAAATACATCCCAATCTTACTATCAACACGTTTTAAGACCCCTCTCCTTTCCACCGGTATACAAGCTAAGAGAGAAATATTGGAAATCCCATCTGAAGTAGCCCTCGTCTCACCTTCGGAGCTGTGAGCGATGGGGATCATAATTAAAAGGGGTACAGTTACTTTGAAAATGTGTATGTGATACTTAAATTTAAATAAAATAGAAAGATAAATTATATAACACAGACTGCTATCTATGTCCATGTGTTTAAGACGTATGAATCGGTTTTAAAACAGGCACACCCCTTCTCACAAATCCGACTGGAGTCTCAGTCCGTCGTCGCGATGAATTAGGAGCTCAGATGTAGGCTAAGTGATTGCAATTTACTTATTTAAAAGAACCACTTCAAATCAAAAGGGAGACATTTTGTAATGGTAGTTATCGTATTATAGTATACGATAACTGTACGTTATCGTAATTGTAGATATACATAATTACGTATACATAAGTATACGTAATTGTAGATATACAGTACATAAAGGGTATGAATAGGTGTGAGCTTTTACTGTATATTTAATATTTTATCTGACCCACTTGTAGAAACCGCCTACTCAGATTTATTTAAGTGGTCTGCCACCATAAAGACAGAAAAATATAATGACACCCTGTTACATTAACTGTAAAATAAACGCCGTAACTGCGGCCATATGAAAATTTGGATAAAGATTATACAAACATCCTAAGGAGCTCTATGACATATGAGCGTCGTAATAATGGTTGGTGACCTGACGTAACAGTGCTCCCTGAATTACGTGATCTGTATATACCCAAATACAGATATATCACATAGAGAGATGCAGTCAAACATTGCATTGCTATCATCGTGGTGAACTATTTCTCCGCTGTTTAAAACTTGTTTGGTAAGTGTCATCAAATATGCTTGTCAATTTGTAGCGAAATCGATATACTGTATCATAATCCTTCAGCTATCTATAATGTAGTGAAATGGCTAATTAATATTGATAAATTCCCTTATTCACAGTGACTTTTGCTCAAACCCCTGTTGCATAATGGGTTAATTTTATATAAAAAAACATTTATATCATAGATATAATACAAGCTTTGAAATGAAATAGCACATTTCCAGGTTTCAGTTAAACATTTTTAAAAAAGCTCATGACTTTAAGCATTCTGAACATTGAGAATGTTATTTGGGAAACAAATGTTTATTATAATGTTTATGTTTAGGATCTGTCTCCTACTGAGTCAGCATGCAGCATTCAACACCATTAGGTTTAATATTAAAAAGTTGTGTATTTCCTGAATTGTTTTTTTTTATTCTTTTCTATTAGACCATATTAGACTGTGCAGGATATCATTTATTTGCCATTTTTGCCTTTTCCAGATACCTGGGAAACAAAGCTCATATCTCATTTGCCAATGGAGCCCAGTCCTAAGCCTGGTGCTCTGTCCCCCTCCCCGAAGGACACAGACTCGAATCGACCCGCGCCCTTAAGGCAACAGGATCTGATCTCCACGTACTGCCCGCCTCCCAAGATACAGCTTCTGAAGGACACCTTCCAAGAGAAACTGATGCAGGAAAAGGAGAAAAAAATGATCGCCATGTACAATCGGCGGCAGGAGGCAGCTCTACAGAAGATGAGAAAATGTTTCCAATATGTCAAATACGCTGCGGAGAAGAAGATGGGGAACAGCTATCGCTTCCAAGCCCAACAGGGCCCCGAGAAGAACATTGTGGGGTATGATCGGTCTTACCCCCTGAAGCCTATGGGTAACAGGAAAGTCTCCGGCCCTGGTGAGGTTCGGGCTGTGGACCGCCCGGACGCACAGAGTGATTCCTTGTTTGCCCCCACCCCGCCTCAGGATGGTCATGAGAGGCCCTGCGAGAGGCCGGGCAGGAGGGGCTCAAGAGTACGCAAACCTAAGGACAGGACTGTCCTCCCCATGGTGGCGACCCCTCCAGGGCAATGCCCTTCTCATGCCAATGGGAAGGAGCACTTTCAGTTGCAAGAGGAGCTACGAAAAGTGGCCGAGGCAGAGGCCGCGCTGAAGGAGGAGCATCGCCGGAGGGAGGCCAGCCTGCAGGATGAGATGCGCCGGAAGGAGGCCATGATGAAGGACGAGATTCGCCAGAAGGAGGCCATGATGCAGGCGAAGCTCTTCAGAGCTCAGGAGGAGCTGAGGATGGTTCCGAGAGAGATGGAAGACTCCAGAGAGGTGGCCGGAAGGGAAAATAGAGGCGAGGCAGAGCGAGTTTTGCCCCAGAGGACCATGGGCCAACCACCGCTCTAAGGCCGTGCCTCTTCTCACCTGCAGAATGGAGAAGCAAAAAGCCTTCACTCCAAGGAAAGCCCTTCCTATCAGAGGAGACAACCTTGATTATGGTTCTCCAATGGAAGATGGCGGATGCGCAGAATCGCACTTTCCCTCTGCGCTTTCCCATCAGGAGAGACGTCAAGTGAGCCCTTGCAGCCGTGGGCTAGAAGACGTCCCCTGTGGAAGGAGAAAGTATCTCAAGAAAGCAAGGCTCCCTGAAAGCGACGTGTCAGCGGCACAGGCCGCGCAGGGCCACTTCAGAAATAACACCACATGTCTGGATGAACAAACTCTGTCAGTGGAAAACAGATATTTGTCCCCTACAAGTCTGATGTGCCCTACCGCTGAGCAATTTCCATATGAGAATAGCCAGAGTGGAAACCCTCAGCTGGTGCCCTGTGAACTGTGTCACGGGAAGTTTGCTGTAGAGAGGCTGGAGAAACACAGCAAGATCTGCAAGAAGCTTCAGAATTCAAAGAGGAAGGTTTTTGACTCTTTCAAGCACAGGGCCAAGGGAACAGAACTGGAGACATACATCCATAAGAAGAAGGTTAAACCGCCAATCGTGGTAAGGGCTATCCTTAAACTCTTTCCAAGCTTCCCTTTTTTTCCCCTAGAGTCAGACTCAGCTTATAAATCAATGTAGACAATAAATAAGTGTTTTATGAAGTACTCTTCTGAAAAACTGCCGCAAAGGCACATTTGCCAGACAGAATAAATGTGTCTTAGTGACTTCTGAATTCTGTTGTAAAAATCTACATATCAAGCAAATAGCACTCACAGGAAACAAAACCATAACTACGTAAATTGTACTCTCTACCCAATGACCTGAAAGGTAGCCCCAGAAAGCTACGTTATTACTGTATTGATATTTTCTTGCCTTGTGAATGGTTTGCGACCAGACTGTGTACGCAGTGCTAGTCTGGACTTTTTCTGGAAGCTGTTTTATTGGTTTCATTTCCTGTTCCCAGCTGAGAAAGAACAACTGGAGGCAGAAGCACGAGGATTTCATTCGGAGCATCAAACAGGCCAGGGAGGTGCAGCAGGTGATCACGCAAGGAGGGAAAGTTGTGAACCTGCCCCAGCCCCCCGCGAATCCAAACCCCGACTACGTGCCCTGCCCTCACTGCGGCCGGCGCTTTGCCCCCAGGCCGGCACAGAGGCACTTCCCCAAGTGTCAGCACATCAGGAGCCGCCCTCCTCCTCCTCGCAGATGAAAACTGATGTGAAGAAGAGCAAAAGAGTCATGATCTTGGCTCACGACTCACGTCCTGCTTTTTCTTTTTAGAAACACATTTAGCACAGTTCATCCGTATGATGATGAAAAAAAAATGTTACCTTATTTTAATTAAATGATTTTTTTTTGGTGGACTGGTGTTTGCGTAGCTGTGGTTATTTCAGTTTTTCTCTTATCATTCATACACCTTGACCTCCTAAAAATAATTTTTCAACCTGGAACGTACAATTAGCAGGCAATAGAACAGGTCACATTGGTCTTGGAACCATCAAAAAGCAGTATTCACACATTCTCGGCATCAATTTTCCTTAAAAACAACTGAAAAAGCAAGGTAAAGAGTGATTGATTTTTTTAATGAAAGTTATTTGATTTAATTTATTTAATTTTCATAATATTTGAAATATGTTGGGATTAATGTGACTCAATATTATCTGCAGCTCTTACACTCCAGGCACCTGATAAAGTGGAACGCAGTGTCTTTGCCTTACATGGCGCTCAGCTCTTCCTCAATCCCAGCAGAAGCACCAGCAGAAGCAGCAGCCTCCGGGTCCTGCCTCATGCACAGCTTAAAATGCAACACCAAGTAATACAACAAACAACAGGGAAAACCATTCACGATCAGACACATCCGTTGATTGCTGGCTCTCAGTAACTACATTGTTAACTCTGCATAAAGAACCTTGGAATGGAACGTTTTTTGCAGTGAAATGTTTGCTGCATAACCTATACCCTTTCTCTCCTACATCACATTGCATTAGTCATTACAGTGATTAGTGAGCAGGAAGGGCTGCATCACATCGCAATTTGTGTGGAACTTGAATGCGAATTTGTTACAACATGGCGTAACTTACAGTCCTTTCACAAAATTCATGATTTTGTGCTCAATTTTGAGTTTGTAAAGTTTTTCTATAATGTCAATGATTTTATTTTGTGACTGAAATTAAATAATTTTGTGTCTGCAAAATTGGGACTGTAGTTCCACCTTAACCTACTAGTACTGTATGTCTTTGGACTGTGGGAAGAAACTGGAGCACCTGGAAGAAATCCACACAAATGAAGGGAGAACATACAATTCCATCCAGACTGCACCCCAGGAATTGAACCCAGGACCCCAGCTCTGTGAACCACAGTGCCAGCTCATTGCTATAGTCACTATAATTAATGTCAAAACTCATTTGCAAATGAGCAGCCTGGGATCCAAAAGGATCAAGACAAGGATCCAAACAAAGCACTATCCCAAAGCTTGGCTTTGTACCGTATATAATACAGGGCTTGATGCAGAAGGCAGATAATCAAAGTCCATGCAATAATTGCTAAGGGAAAGTGACTTTGTGTTCTTAGAGGGAAGTCACTCAACATGGAGCTGTGTTAGTGAAATGATTGTTCTGATGTACGGCTGATGTCCAAACACTGAAAACATGATTGTGTATGCAATCGCACTCCTGAGCTCCATTGGGTATGGTTAAAATAACTTTTTATAGTTCATCACATTCAAAGTGTGTGTACTTGATGAAAGTGTAACACGCATTTGGAGGAGTTATTCAGGATTTTCTTTCATTCAACTATTTCAAGACCCATTATTTTCAGATGTTGTAGTATACGTGAATAATGAAAGGCCTTCATATTACACAATGAAGGAATGACTTCACAGGTGTGAAGAATAAAAGATTAATTCAGCTCACTTTGGGGAGTTTCACAATGGCCCTCCTTATAGAAATGTGGGTTTGATTAAAGGAGTGAAGAAAAAGCACTGAATAATATTTGCTTCTGTAAACGTAATCATCTCAAAATATGGTTGAAGAAATTGAAGAAGGTTAAACATAATCCAAAACGTATAAGGTCAATTTAAGTACAACCAGAATTCTAGTGTTTATGCAATGCATCTGTGGGTTGATATGAAATATGGCCGTACTTAAACTAAACGAGGTTATCAAGAACATATTCCGAATACGGCTTTGGCCAGTTGTACTGTGAACTGCGAGGACCGTATCTTATCCTGAACTGACTGTGCGAATACCGTCCTCTGCTGGCAGAAGGAATAGATTACAACGGCACTGTATTGGCGATTAGTCCTATTGCTAGAATATTGAAACAACAAGGAGTCCGCGGAGTCAAGCAATGCTGAATAAACAAGTACCTGAAATTCAATAGGATTTTGTGTATTGATTACAAATAGGTGTGGAATTCTCATGTACAGTGGTATTCATGGATTCCTTACACAAGCAGCAGTTGTTATGATGCTTTCGTAATCTGAATATAAATCTGTTATCTACTTAAAACTGTAATTATTGAATAGATTAATGTCTTTGAAATGCTTCATTAACTGGGCAGTTTCCATGTTTGGAAATGTTTTTATTTTGATTGCTGATTGCTAGATACTGTATGTTTAATAGGCATGCTGTTAATATTTTCTACAAGAGCCAAATAAGACAGTTATGCTGTAGTAAGTTCTATATAAGTTATATAACATAAGTTATATTTTGTTCTGAGGTCAATTTGAATCTCATACTAAATAACTGGTGTCCTTTTATCTGAGAAACACTACCTGATTGATCACCTGATGCCTAGAAATTAGCATGCACAGTAGCCCAGCGTTTAGCATTGCTAGCTCACAGTGCTGAGGCCCTGGGTACACTTCTGGACCTGGGGTGCTATCTGTATGGAGCTTGTATGTTCTCCCCATGTTTGCATGAGTTTGCTTTGGGTGCTCCGGCTTCCTCCCACAGTTCAAAGAACTACTGGTAGGTTAATTGGCTTCTGGGATAATTGGTGAGTGTCTGTGTCTTCCCTGCATTGGACTACCATCCAGTCCCAGGTATCTCCTGCTTATTACTTTCTGAGGCTCTGGCTCCCCCGTGCCCCGCGACCCCCTGACCACCTGACCCTGAATTGGATGAAGCGGTTAGAAAATGGGTGGTTTCTGTTATGCTCTGGTCATGCTCTGCCATAGCAACAACTTGTAAAAAATGCAGATGCTAGGATTTAACTCAAAGAAGGAGCTCAGAGCACTGTGTTGGCATCACTGTACAGGTGTCCGGTTTGTTTTAGAACATGTGCTAAAATCTTATTTACTAACTTCTAGACTTTTTACCCCCCATATCAGCCTGCAGGTGCACAGTGGTCTGTGGACACCCTCCTTGCTCTGTCGTAAAAGAGGAAATAAAAAGCGACTGGTTTTGACTTTAATGCACTGAGACTGTGGAACTCACAGAACTCTCTTGTCAGAAAGGCAGCTTCTAACAGCTTTTAAGTGAAGACTAAGAACACTTTTCTATTTTATTAAAATAGATTATATATGTTTTGTTTAAATATATGTTATAAATGTTAAAACGACAGCTCGTATAAGCTTGTATTTTTACCTTTCGATCATTTTTATAATTGCTTTGAGTTGCTTTTACCATGATAAACAGTACAAAATATGAGGTGTTGAACTTGTCTAAAGTTTTAAAGCGCTTTATGACGTAAAGTGTGATGACAGTCCTTGGCGGTCTATGTAACAATTCTTCTTGAAGTAGGTCATCGGGCCAACAGTATACAAACATTACAGCTCAAGTGCTTTTGTATCTGAACGCTTTTAGGTAAGTTATTTAGCAGCTGCGGTATTAATAATGATTTTAATGGCAAATTCAATTGCAGGTAAAATAAAAATGGCGGATAACTTTCTTTCTAGCTTCGTGAAGCGGTCGCGCTATATTATACATATATACCATAATAAGAAACATAATATGTACAGTAGAATTTTTCACTTTAAGCTGGCATTATCCAGAACCGGGTCAGGGCCCGGACCCGGACCGTGCAGTGTGGTCCGTCGGCCTTCTAAAGATGTTTAGGAGATCGAGGCGCCCTTGGATTTGATTAGAAACTTGCATAATTTCTTAACTTGACCCCATTATCTTAAAAAAAACGGCCAGGCCAAGACCAAAGCATGAAGGCTGCGAGGATCGGGGGACTCTCATTTTTGGTCACAGCGTACAGTAGTAGATCAGTAACCTCTGTTTATCGTGATAACCTTTAATTATTTTCCAGTACTTTTTTAAATGATAAAACACATTGTCTCGCCAGTTTTGCTAAAGATACGGTTTTAGTGTTTACGCATAAATTTGTAAGCCGTAGGTTTAAATCTCGTGGTCTTATTTTCTGCATTTTCATCGTAAGGGAAGGCGCTCGTTTGCGATTTACGCGCTGAATATTGTAAGCAGAGGAGCCTTAAGGCACAGCCTCGCCTTAACACCATCGTTTGCATTGTCCTTGTCATCCAGAAAAGCAGTCGTAAGAAAATGAATCTGTGGCGGCTCCGAACATTAAAAAAACTATATCTAGACTGCAAATACATCCCAATCTTACTATCAACACGTTTTAAGACCCCTCTCCTTTCCACCGGTATACAAGCTAAGAGAGAAATATTGGAAATCCCATCTGAAGTAGCCCTCGTCTCACCTTCGGAGCTGTGAGCGATGGGGATCATAATTAAAAGGGGTACAGTTACTTTGAAAATGTGTATGTGATACTTAAATTTAAATAAAATAGAAAGATAAATTATATAACACAGACTGCTATCTATGTCCATGTGTTTAAGACGTATGAATCGGTTTTAAAACAGGCACACCCCTTCTCACAAATCCGACTGGAGTCTCAGTCCGTCGTCGCGATGAATTAGGAGCTCAGATGTAGGCTAAGTGATTGCAATTTACTTATTTAAAGAACCACTTCAAATCAAAAGGGAGACATTTTGTAATGGTAGTTATCGTATTATAGTATACGATAACTGTATACGTAGTATACGTAATTGTAGATATACAGTACATAAAGGGTATGAATAGGTGTGAGCTTTTACTGTATATTTAATATTTTATCTGACCCACTTGTAGAAACCGCCTACTCAGATTTATTTAAGTGGTCTGCCACCATAAAGACAGAAAAATATAATGACACCCTGTTACATTAACTGTAAAATAAACGCCGTAACTGCGGCCATATGAAAATTTGGATAAAGATTATACAAACATCCTAAGGAGCTCTATGACATATGAGCGTCGTAATAATGGTTGGTGACCTGACGTAACAGTGCTCCCTGAATTACGTGATCTGTATATACCCAAATACAGATATATCACATAGGGAGATGCAGTCAAACATTGCATTGCTATCGTCGTGGTGAACTATTTCTCCGCTGTTTAAAACTTGTTTGGTAAGTGTCATCAAATATGCTTGTCAATTTGTAGCGAAATCGATATACTGTATCATAATCCTTCAGCTATCTATAATGTAGTGAAACGGCTAATTAATATTGATAAATTCCCTTATTCACAGTGACTTTTGCTCAAACCCCTGTTGCATAATGGGTTAATTTTATATAAAAAAACATTTATATCATAGATATAATACAAGCTTTGAAATGAAATAGCACATTTCCAGGTTTCAGTTAAACATTTTTAAAAAAGCTCATGACTTTAAGCATTCTGAACATTGAGAATGTTATTTGGGAAACAAATGTTTATTATAATGTTTATGTTTAGGATCTGTCTCCTACTGAGTCAGCATGCAGCATTCAACACCATTAGGTTTAATATTAAAAAGTTGTGTATTTCCTGAATTGTTTTTTTTTATTCTTTTCTATTAGACCATACTAGACTGTGCAGGATATCATTTATTTGCCATTTTTGCCTTTTCCAGATACCTGGGAAACAAAGCTCATATCTCATTTGCCAATGGAGCCCAGTCCTAAGCCTGGTGCTCTGTCCCCCTCCCCGAAGGACACAGACTCGAATCGACCCGCGCCCTTAAGGCAACAGGATCTGATCTCCACGTACTGCCCGCCTCCCAAGATACAGCTTCTGAAGGACACCTTCCAAGAGAAACTGATGCAGGAAAAGGAGAAAAAAATGATCGCCATGTACAATCGGCAGGAGGAGGCAGCTCTACAGAAGATGAGAAAATGTTTCCAATATGTCAAATACGCTGCGGAGAAGAAGATGGGGAACAGCTATCGCTTCCAAGCCCAACAGGGCCCCGAGAAGAACATTGTGGGGTATGATCGGTCTTACCCCCTGAAGCCTATGGGTAACAGGAAAGTCTCCGGCCCTGGTGAGGTTCGGGCTGTGGACCGCCCGGACGCACAGAGTGATTCCTTGTTTGCCCCCACCCCGCCTCAGGATGGTCATGAGAGGCCCTGCGAGAGGCCGGGCAGGAGGGGCTCAAGAGTACGCAAACCTAAGGACAGGACTGTCCTCCCCATGGTGGCGACCCCTCCAGGGCAATGCCCTTCTCATGCCAATGGGAAGGAGCACTTTCAGTTGCAAGAGGAGCTACGAAAAGTGGCCGAGGCAGAGGCCGCGCTGAAGGAGGAGCATCGCCGGAGGGAGGCCAGCCTGCAGGATGAGATGCGCCGGAAGGAGGCCATGATGAAGGACGAGATTCGCCAGAAGGAGGCCATGATGCAGGCGAAGCTCTTCAGAGCTCAGGAGGAGCTGAGGATGGTTCCGAGAGAGATGGAAGACTCCAGAGAGGTGGCCGGAAGGGAAAATAGAGGCGAGGCAGAGCGAGCTTTGCCCCAGAGGACCATGGGCCAACCACCGCTCTAAGGCCGTGCCTCTTCTGACCTGCAGAATGGAGAAGCAAAAAGCCTTCACTCCAAGGAAAGCCCTTCCTATCAGAGGAGACAACCTTGATTATGGTTCTCCAATGGAAGATGGCGGATGCGCAGAATCGCACTTTCCCTCTGCGCTTTCCCATCAGGAGAGACGTCAAGTGAGCCCTTGCAGCCGTGGGCTAGAAGACGTCCCCTGTGGAAGGAGAAAGTATCTCAAGAAAGCAAGGCTCCCTGAAAGCGACGTGTCAGCGGCACAGGCCGCGCAGGGCCACTTCAGAAATAACACCACATGTCTGGATGAACAAACTCTGTCAGTGGAAAACAGATATTTGTCCCCTGCAAGTCTGATGTGCCCTACCGCTGAGCAATTTCCATATGAGAATAGCCAGAGTGGAAACCCTCAGCTGGTGCCCTGTGAACTGTGTCACGGGAAGTTTGCTGTAGAGAGGCTGGAGAAACACAGCAAGATCTGCAAGAAGCTTCAGAATTCAAAGAGGAAGGTTTTTGACTCTTTCAAGCACAGGGCCAAGGGAACAGAACTGGAGACATACATCCATAAGAAGAAGGTTAAACCGCCAATCGTGGTAAGGGCTATCCTTAAACTCTTTCCAAGCTTCCCTTTTTTTCTCCTAGAGTCAGACTCAGCTTATAAATCAATGTAAACAATAAATAAGTGTTTTATGAAGTACTCTTCTGAAAAACTGCCGCAAAGGCACATTTGCCAGACAGAATAAATGTGTCTTAGTGACTTCTGAATTCTGTTGTAAAAATCTACATATCAAGCAAATAGCACTCACAGGAAACAAAACCATAACTACGTAAATTGTACTCTCTACCCAATGACCTGAAAGGTAGCCCCAGAAAGCTACGTTATTACTGTATTGATATTTTCTTGCCTTGTGAATGGTTTGCGACCAGACTGTGTACGCAGTGCTAGTCTGGACTTTTTCTGGAAGCTGTTTTATTGGTTTCATTTCCTGTTCCCAGCTGAGAAAGAACAACTGGAGGCAGAAGCACGAGGATTTCATTCGGAGCATCAAACAGGCCAGGGAGGTGCAGCAGGTGATCACGCAAGGAGGGAAAGTTGTGAACCTGCCCCAGCCCCCCGCGAATCCAAACCCCGACTACGTGCCCTGCCCTCACTGCGGCCGGCGCTTTGCCCCCAGGCCGGCACAGAGGCACTTCCCCAAGTGTCAGCACATCAGGAGCCGCCCTCCTCCTCCTCCTCGCAGATGAAAACTGATGTGAAGAAGAGCAAAAGAGTCATGATCTTGGCTCACGACTCACGTCCTGCTTTTTCTTTTTAGAAACACATTTAGCACAGTTCATCCGTATGATGATGAAAAAAAAATGTTACCTTATTTTAATTAAATGATTTTTTTTTGGTGGACTGGTGTTTGCGTAGCTGTGGTTATTTCAGTTTTTCTCTTATCATTCATACACCTTGACCTCCTAAAAATAATTTTTCAACCTGGAACGTACAATTAGCAGGCAATAGAACAGGTCACATTGGTCTTGGAACCATCAAAAAGCAGTATTCACACATTCTCGGCATCAATTTTCCTTAAAAACAACTGAAAAAGCAAGGTAAAGAGTGATTGATTTTTTTAATGAAAGTTATTTGATTTAATTTATTTAATTTTCATAATATTTGAAATATGTTGGGATTAATGTGACTCAATATTATCTGCAGCTCTTACACTCCAGGCACCTGATAAAGTGGAACGCAGTGTCTTTGCCTTACATGGCGCTCAGCTCTTCCTCAATCCCAGCAGAAGCACCAGCAGAAGCAGCAGCCTCCGGGTCCTGCCTCATGCACAGCTTAAAATGCAACACCAAGTAATACAACAAACAACAGGGAAAACCATTCACGATCAGACACATTCGTTGATTTCTGGCTCTAAGTAAAGGGACATTGCATCATTACATCACAAAATAGACTACATTTCAAGGTTAAAGAATTACCATGTTCTGCGATTCAGAACGAGGCAGCAAAACTTCCTATAATCTGTTGTGGCCCTGTGACATTGTAAAGGAGCAGGCTTGTGAATACATCTCGTTTAATCCAATGGAAATATAACTCTCAACTTTTTTAAGTTTTTGCCAATAAATAATACTACATTGTTAACTCTGCATAAAGAACCTTGGAATGGAACGTTTTTTGCAGTGAAATGTTTGCTGCATAACCTATACCCTTTCTCTCCTACATCACATTGCATTAGTCATTACAGTGATTAGTGAGCAGGAAGGGCTGCATCACATCGCAATTTGTGTGGAACTTGAATGCGAATTTGTTACAACATGGCGTAATTTACAGTCCTTTCACAAAATTCATGATTTTGTGCTCAATTTTGAGTTTGTAAAGTTTTTCTATAATGTCAATGATTTTATTTTGTGACTGAAATTAAATAATTTTGTGTCTGCAAAATTGGGACTGTAGTTCCACCTTAACCTACTAGTACTGTATGTCTTTGGACTGTGGGAAGAAACTGGAGCACCTGGAAGAAATCCACACAAATGAAGGGAGAACATACAATTCCATCCAGACTGCACCCCAGGAATTGAACCCAGGACCCCAGCTCTGTGAACCACAGTGCCAGCTCATTGCTATAGTCACTATAATTAATGTCAAAACTCATTTGCAAATGAGCAGCCTGGGATCCAAAAGGATCAAGACAAGGATCCAAACAAAGCACTATCCCAAAGCTTGGCTTTGTACCGTATATAATACAGGGCTTGATGCAGAAGGCAGATAATCAAAGTCCATGTAATAATTGCTAAGGGAAAGTGACTTTGTGTTCTTGGAGGGAAGTCACTCAACACGGAGCTGTGTTAGTGAAATGATTGTTCTGATGTACGGCTGATGTCCAAACACTGAAAACATGATTGTGTATGCAATCGCACTCCTGAGCTCCATTGGGTATGGTTAAAATAACTTTTTATAGTTCATCACATTCAAAGTGTGTGTACTTGATGAAAGTGTAACACGCATTTGGAGGAGTTATTCAGGATTTTCTTTCATTCAACTATTTCAAGAGCCATTATTTTCAGATGTTGTAGTATACGTGAATAATGAAAGGCCTTCATATTACACAATGTAGGAATGACTTCACAGGTGTGAAGAATAAAAGATTAATTCAGCTCACTTTGGGGAGTTTCACAATGGCCCTCCTTATAGAAATGTGGGTTTGATTAAAGGAGTGAAGAAAAAGCACTGAATAATATTTGCTTCTGTAAACGTAATCATCTCAAAATATGGTTGAAGAAATTGAAGAAGGTTAAACATAATCCAAAACGTATAAGGTCAATTTAAGTACAACCAGAATTCTAGTGTTTATGCAATGCATCTGTGGGTTGATATGAAATATGGCCGTACTTAAACTAAACGAGGTTATCGAGAGCATATTCCGAATACGGCTTTGGCCAGTTGTACTGTGAACTGCGAGGACCG
Source organism: Lepisosteus oculatus (assembly GCF_040954835.1). NCBI lineage: Eukaryota > Metazoa > Chordata > Actinopteri > Semionotiformes > Lepisosteidae > Lepisosteus > Lepisosteus oculatus. Next base: position 244,693 of record NW_027167658.1, on the reverse strand, counting down.
TATCTTATCCTGAACTGGCTGTGCGAATACCGTCCTCTGCTGGCAGAAGGAATAGATTACAACGGCACTGTATTGGCGATTACTCCTATTGCTAGAATATTGAAACAACAAGGAGTCCGCGGAGTCAAGCAATGCTGAATAAACAAGTACCTGAAATTCAATAGGATTTTGTGTATTGATTACAAATAGGTGTGGAATTCTCATGTACAGTGGTATTCATGGATTCCTTACACAAGCAGCAGTTGTTATGATGCTTTCGTAATCTGAATATAAATCTGTTATCTACTTAAAACTGTAATTATTGAATAGATTAATGTCTTTGAAATGCTTCATTAACTGGGCAGTTTCCATGTTTGGAAATGTTTTTATTTTGATTGCTGATTGCTAGATACTGTATGTTTAATAGGCATGCTGTTAATATTTTCTACAAGAGCCAAATAAGACAGTTATGCTGTAGTAAGTTCTATATAAGTTATATAACATAAGTTATATTTTGTTCTGAGGTCAATTTGAATCTCATACTAAATAACTGGTGTCCTTTTATCTGAGAAACACTACCTGATTGATCACCTGATGCCTAGAAATTAGCATGCACAGTAGCCCAGCGTTTAGCATTGCTAGCTCACAGTGCTGAGGCCCTGGGTACACTTCTGGACCTGGGGTGCTATCTGAATGGAGCTTGTATGTTCTCCCCATGTTTGCATGAGTTTGCTTTGGGTGCTCCGGCTTCCTCCCACAGTTCAAAGAACTACTGGTAGGTTAATTGGCTACTGGGATAATTGGTGAGTGTCTGTGTCTTCCCTGCATTGGACTACCATCCAGTCCCAGGTATCTCCTGCTTATTACTTTCTGAGGCTCTGGCTCCCCCGTGACCCCCCGACCCCCTGACCACCTGACCCTGAATTGGATGAAGCGGTTAGAAAATGGGTGGTTTCTGTTATGCTCTGGTCATGCTCTGCCATAGCAACAACTTGTAAAAAATGCAGATGCTAGGATTTAACTCAAAGAAGGAGCTCAGATCACTGTGTTGGCATCACTGTACAGGTGTCCGGTGTGTTTTAGAACATATGTTAAAATCTTATTTACTAACTTCTAGACTTTTTACCCCCCATATCAGTCTGCAGGTGCACAGTGGTCTGTGGACACCCTCCTTGCTCTGTCGTAAAACAGGAAATAAAAAGCAACTGGTTTTGACTTTAATGCACTGAGACTGTGGAACTCACAGAACTCTCTTGTCAGAAAGGCAGCTTCTAACAGCTTTTAAGTGAAGACTAAGAACACTTTTCTATTTTATTAAAATAGATTATATATGTTTTGTTTAAATATATGTTATAAATGTTAAAACGACAGCTCGTATAAGCTTGTATTTTTACCTTTCGATCATTTTTATAATTGCTTTGAGTTGCTTTTACCATGATAAACAGTACAAAATATGAGGTGTTGAACTTGTCTAAAGTTTTAAAGCGCTTTATGACGTAAAGTGTGATGACAGTCCTTGGCGGTCTATGTAACAATTCTTCTTGAAGTAGGTCATCGGGCCAACAGTATACAAACATTACAGCTCAAGTGCTTTTGTATCTGAACGCTTTTAGGTAAGTTATTTAGCAGCTGCGGTATTAATAATGATTTTAATGGCAAATTCAATTGCAGGTAAAATAAAAATGGCGGATAACTTTCTTTCTAGCTTCGTGAAGCGGTCGCGCTATATTATACATATATACCATAATAAGAAACATAATATGTACAGTAGAATTTTTCACTTTAAGCTGGCATTATCCAGAACCGGGTCAGGGCCCGGACCCGGACCGTGCAGTGTGGTCCGCCGGCCTTCTAAAGATGTTTAGGAGATCGGGGCGCCCTTGGATTTGATTAGAAACTTGCATAATTTCTTAACTTGACCCCATTATCTTAAAAAAAACGGCCAGGCCAAGACCAAAGCATGAAGGCTGCGAGGATCGGGGGACTCTCATTTTTGGTCACAGCGTACAGTAGTAGATCAGTAACCTCTGTTTATCGTGATAACCTTTAATTATTTTCCAGTACTTTTTTAAATGATAAAACACATTGTCTCGCCAGTTTTGCTAAAGATACGGTTTTAGTGTTTACGCATAAATTTGTAAGCCGTAGGTTTAAATCTCGTGGTCTTATTTTCTGCATTTTCATCGTAAGGGAAGGCGCTCGTTTGCGATTTACGCGCTGAATATTGTAAGCAGAGGAGCCTTAAGGCACAGTCTCGCCTTAACACCATCGTTTGCATTGTCATTGTCATCCAGAAAAGCAGTCGTAAGAAAATGAATCTGTGGCGGCTCCGAACATTAAAAAAACTATATCTAGACTGCAAATACATCCCAATCTTACTATCAACACGTTTTAAGACCCCTCTCCTTTCCACCGGTATACAAGCTAAGAGAGAAATATTGGAAATCCCATCTGAAGTAGCCCTCGTCTCACCTTCGGAGCTGTGAGCGATGGGGATCATAATTAAAAGGGGTACAGTTACTTTGAAAATGTGTATGTGATACTTAAATTTAAATAAAATAAAAAGATAAATTATATAACACAGACTGCTATCTATGTCCATGTGTTTAAGACGTATGAATCGGTTTTAAAACAGGCACACCTCTTTACTTCTCACAAATCCAACTGGAGTCTCAGTCCGTCGTCGCGATGAATTAGGAGCTCAGATGTAGGCTAAGTGATTGCAATTTACTTATTTAAAAGAACCACTTCAAATCAAAAGGGAGACATTTTGTAATGGTAGTTATCGTATTATAGTATACGATAACTGTATACGTAGTATACGTAATTGTAGATATACAGTACATAAAGGGTATGAATAGGTGTGAGCTTTTACTGTATATTTAATATTTTATCTGACCCACTTGTAGAAACCGCCTACTCAGATTTATTTAAGTGGCCTGCCACCATAAAGACAGAAAAATATAATGACACCCTGTTACATTAACTGTAAAATAAACGCCGTAACTGCGGCCATATGAAAATTTGGATAAAGATTATACAAACATCCTAAGGAGCTCTATGACATATGAGCGTCGTAATAATGGTTGGTGACCTGACGTAACAGTGCTCCCTGAATTACGTGATCTGTATATACCCAAATACAGATATATCACATAGGGAGATGCAGTCAAACATTGCATTGCTATCGTCGTGGTGAACTATTTCTCCGCTGTTTAAAACTTGTTTGGTAAGTGTCATCAAATATGCTTGTCAATTTGTAGCGAAATCGATATACTGTATCATAATCCTTCAGCTATCTATAATGTAGTGAAACGGCTAATTAATATTGATAAATTCCCTTATTCACAGTGACTTTTGCTCAAACCCCTGTTGCATAATGGGTTAATTTTATATAAAAAAACATTTATATCATAGATATAATACAAGCTTTGAAATGAAATAGCACATTTCCAGGTTTCAGTTAAACATTTTTAAAAAAGCTCATGACTTTAAGCATTCTGAACATTGAGAATGTTATTTGGGAAACAAATGTTTATTATAATGTTTATGTTTAGGATCTGTCTCCTACTGAGTCAGCATGCAGCATTCAACACCATTAGGTTTAATATTAAAAAGTTGTGTATTTCCTGAATTGTTTTTTTTTATTCTTTTCTATTAGACCATACTAGACTGTGCAGGATATCATTTATTTGCCATTTTTGCCTTTTCCAGATACCTGGGAAACAAAGCTCATATCTCATTTGCCAATGGAGCCCAGTCCTAAGCCTGGTGCTCTGTCCCCCTCCCCGAAGGACACAGACTCGAATCGACCCGCGCCCTTAAGGCAACAGGATCTGATCTCCACGTACTGCCCGCCTCCCAAGATACAGCTTCTGAAGGACACCTTCCAAGAGAAACTGATGCAGGAAAAGGAGAAAAAAATGATCGCCATGTACAATCGGCGGCAGGAGGCAGCTCTACAGAAGATGAGAAAATGTTTCCAATATGTCAAATACGCTGCGGAGAAGAAGATGGGGAACAGCTATCGCTTCCAAGCCCAACAGGGCCCCGAGAAGAACATTGTGGGGTATGATCGGTCTTACCCCCTGAAGCCTATGGGTAACAGGAAAGTCTCCGGCCCTGGTGAGGTTCGGGCTGTGGACCGCCCGGACGCACAGAGTGATTCCTTGTTTGCCCCCACCCCGCCTCAGGATGGTCATGAGAGGCCCTGCGAGAGGCCGGGCAGGAGGGGCTCAAGAGTACGCAAACCTAAGGACAGGACTGTCCTCCCCATGGTGGCGACCCCTCCAGGGCAATGCCCTTCTCATGCCAATGGGAAGGAGCACTTTCAGTTGCAAGAGGAGCTACGAAAAGTGGCCGAGGCAGAGGCCGCGCTGAAGGAGGAGCATCGCCGGAGGGAGGCCAGCCTGCAGGATGAGATGCGCCGGAAGGAGGCCATGATGAAGGACGAGATTCGCCAGAAGGAGGCCATGATGCAGGCGAAGCTCTTCAGAGCTCAGGAGGAGCTGAGGATGGTTCCGAGAGAGATGGAAGACTCCAGAGAGGTGGCCGGAAGGGAAAATAGAGGCGAGGCAGAGCGAGCTTTGCCCCAGAGGACCATGGGCCAACCACCGCTCTAAGGCCGTGCCTCTTCTGACCTGCAGAATGGAGAAGCAAAAAGCCTTCACTCCAAGGAAAGCCCTTCCTATCAGAGGAGACAACCTTGATTATGGTTCTCCAATGGAAGACGGCGGATGCGCAGAATCGCACTTTCCCTCTGCGCTTTCCCATCAGGAGAGACGTCAAGTGAGCCCTTGCAGCCGTGGGCTAGAAGACGTCCCCTGTGAAGGAGAAAGTATCTCAAGAAAGCAAGGCTCCCTGAAAGCGACGTGTCAGCGGCACAGGCCGCGCAGGGCCACTTCAGAAATAACACCACATGTCTGGATGAACAAACTCTGTCAGTGGAAAACAGATATTTGTCCCCTACAAGTCTGATGTGCCCTACCGCTGAGCAATTTCCATATGAGAATAGCCAGAGTGGAAACCCTCAGCTGGTGCCCTGTGAACTGTGTCACGGGAAGTTTGCTGTAGAGAGGCTGGAGAAACACAGCAAGATCTGCAAGAAGCTTCAGAATTCAAAGAGGAAGGTTTTTGACTCTTTCAAGCACAGGGCTAAGGGAACAGAACTGGAGACATACATCCATAAGAAGAAGGTTAAACCGCCAATCGTGGTAAGGGCTATCCTTAAACTCTTTCCAAGCTTCCCTTTTTTTCTCCTAGAGTCAGACTCAGCTTATAAATCAATGTAAACAATAAATAAGTGTTTTATGAAGTACTCTTCTGAAAAACTGCCGCAAAGGCACATTTGCCAGACAGAATAAATGTGTCTTAGTGACTTCTGAATTCTGTTGTAAAAATCTACATATCAAGCAAATAGCACTCACAGGAAACAAAACCATAACTACGTAAATTGTACTCTCTACCCAATGACCTGAAAGGTAGCCCCAGAAAGCTACGTTATTACTGTATTGATATTTTCTTGCCTTGTGAATGGTTTGCGACCAGACTGTGTACGCAGTGCTAGTCTGGACTTTTTCTGGAAGCTGTTTTATTGGTTTCATTTCCTGTTCCCAGCTGAGAAAGAACAACTGGAGGCAGAAGCACGAGGATTTCATTCGGAGCATCAAACAGGCCAGGGAGGTGCAGCAGGTGATCACGCAAGGAGGGAAAGTTGTGAACCTGCCCCAGCCCCCCGCGAATCCAAACCCCGACTACGTGCCCTGCCCTCACTGCGGCCGGCGCTTTGCCCCCAGGCCGGCACAGAGGCACTTCCCCAAGTGTCAGCACATCAGGAGCCGCCCTCCTCCTCCTCCTCGCAGATGAAAACTGATGTGAAGAAGAGCAAAAGAGTCATGATCTTGGCTCACGACTCACGTCCTGCTTTTTCTTTTTAGAAACACATTTAGCACAGTTCATCCGTATGATGATGAAAAAAAAATGTTACCTTATTTTAATTAAATGATTTTTTTTTGGTGGACTGGTGTTTGCGTAGCTGTGGTTATTTCAGTTTTTCTCTTATCATTCATACACCTTGACCTCCTAAAAATAATTTTTCAACCTGGAACGTACAATTAGCAGGCAATAGAACAGGTCACATTGGTCTTGGAACCATCAAAAAGCAGTATTCACACATTCTCGGCATCAATTTTCCTTAAAAACAACTGAAAAAGCAAGGTAAAGAGTGATTGATTTTTTTAATGAAAGTTATTTGATTTAATTTATTTAATTTTCATAATATTTGAAATATGTTGGGATTAATGTGACTCAATATTATCTGCAGCTCTTACACTCCAGGCACCTGATAAAGTGGAACGCAGTGTCTTTACCTTACATGGCGCTCAGCTCTTCCTCAATCCCAGCAGAAGCACCAGCAGAAGCAGCAGCCTCCGGGTCCTGCCTCATGCACAGCTTAAAATGCAACACCAAGTAATACAACAAACAACAGGGAAAACCATTCACGATCAGACACATTCGTTGATTTCTGGCTCTTAGTAAAGGGACATTGCATCATTACATCACAAAATAGACTACATTTCAAGGTTAAAGAATTACCATGTTCTGCGATTCAGAACGAGGCAGCAAAACTTCCTATAATCTGTTGTGGCCCTATGACATTGTAAAGGAGCAGGCTTGTGAATACATCTCGTTTAATCCAATGGAAATATAACTCTCAACTTTTTTAAGTTTTTGCCAATAAATAATACTACATTGTTAACTCTGCATAAAGAACCTTGGAATGGAACGTTTTTTGCAGTGAAATGTTTGCTGCATAACCTATACCCTTTCTCTCTTACATCACATTGCATTAGTCATTACAGTGATTAGTGAGCAGGAAGGGCTGCATCACATCGCAATTTGTGTGGAACTTGAATGCGAATTTGTTACAACATGGCGTAACTTACAGTCCTTTCACAAAATTCATGATTTTGTGCTCAATTTTGAGTTTGTAAAGTTTTTCTATAATGTCAATGATTTTATTTTGTGACTGAAATTAAATAATTTTGTGTCTGCAAAATTGGGACTGTAGTTCCACCTTAACCTACTAGTACTGTATGTCTTTGGACTGTGGGAAGAAACTGGAGCACCTGGAAGAAATCCACACAAATGAAGGGAGAACATACAATTCCATCCAGACTGCACCCCAGGAATTGAACCCAGGACCCCAGCTCTGTGAACCACAGTGCCAGCTCATTGCTATAGTCACTATAATTAATGTCAAAACTCATTTGCAAATGAGCAGCCTGGGATCCAAAAGGATCAAGACAAGGATCCAAACAAAGCACTATCCCAAAGCTTGGCTTTGTACCGTATATAATACAGGGCTTGATGCAGAAGGCAGATAATCAAAGTCCATGTAATAATTGCTAAGGGAAAGTGACTTTGTGTTCTTGGAGGGAAGTCACTCAACACGGAGCTGTGTTAGTGAAATGATTGTTCTGATGTACGGCTGATGTCCAAACACTGAAAACATGATTGTGTATGCAATCGCACTCCTGAGCTCCATTGGGTATGGTTAAAATAACTTTTTATAGTTCATCACATTCAAAGTGTGTGTACTTGATGAAAGTGTAACACGCATTTGGAGGAGTTATTCAGGATTTTCTTTCATTCAACTATTTCAAGAGCCATTATTTTCAGATGTTGTAGTATACGTGAATAATGAAAGGCCTTCATATTACACAATGTAGGAATGACTTCACAGGTGTGAAGAATAAAAGATTAATTCAGCTCACTTTGGGGAGTTTCACAATGGCCCTCCTTATAGAAATGTGGGTTTGATTAAAGGAGTGAAGAAAAAGCACTGAATAATATTTGCTTCTGTAAACGTAATCATCTCAAAATATGGTTGAAGAAATTGAAGAAGGTTAAACATAATCCAAAACGTATAAGGTCAATTTAAGTACAACCAGAATTCTAGTGTTTATGCAATGCATCTGTGGGTTGATATGAAATATGGCCGTACTTAAACTAAACGAGGTTATCGAGAGCATATTCCGAATACGGCTTTGGCCAGTTGTACTGTGAACTGCGAGGACCGTATCTTATCCTGAACTGGCTGTGCGAATACCGTCCTCTGCTGGCAGAAGGAATAGATTACAACGGCACTGTATTGGCGATTAGTCCTATTGCTAGAATATTGAAACAACAAGGAGTCCGCGGAGTCAAGCAATGCTGAATAAACAAGTACCTGAAATTCAATAGGATTTTGTGTATTGATTACAAATAGGTGTGGAATTCTCATGTACAGTGGTATTCATGGATTCCTTACACAAGCAGCAGTTGTTATGATGCTTTCGTAATCTGAATATAAATCTGTTATCTACTTAAAACTGTAATTATTGAATAGATTAATGTCTTTGAAATGCTTCATTAACTGGGCAGTTTCCATGTTTGGAAATGTTTTTATTTTGATTGCTGATTGCTAGATACTGTATGTTTAATAGGCATGCTGTTAATATTTTCTACAAGAGCCAAATAAGACAGTTATGCTGTAGTAAGTTCTATATAAGTTATATAACATAAGTTATATTTTGTTCTGAGGTCAATTTGAATCTCATACTAAATAACTGGTGTCCTTTTATCTGAGAAACACTACCTGATTGATCACCTGATGCCTAGAAATTAGCATGCACAGTAGCCCAGCGTTTAGCATTGCTAGCTCACAGTGCTGAGGCCCTGGGTACACTTCTGGACCTGGGGTGCTATCTGAATGGAGCTTGTATGTTCTCCCCATGTTTGCATGAGTTTGCTTTGGGTGCTCCGGCTTCCTCCCACAGTTCAAAGAACTACTGGTAGGTTAATTGGCTACTGGGATAATTGGTGAGTGTCTGTGTCTTCCCTGCATTGGACTACCATCCAGTCCCAGGTATCTCCTGCTTATTACTTTCTGAGGCTCTGGCTCCCCCGTGACCCCCCGACCCCCTGACCACCTGACCCTGAATTGGATGAAGCGGTTAGAAAATGGGTGGTTTCTGTTATGCTCTGGTCATGCTCTGCCATAGCAACAACTTGTAAAAAATGCAGATGCTAGGATTTAACTCAAAGAAGGAGCTCAGATCACTGTGTTGGCATCACTGTACAGGTGTCCGGTGTGTTTTAGAACATATGTTAAAATCTTATTTACTAACTTCTAGACTTTTTACCCCCCATATCAGTCTGCAGGTGCACAGTGGTCTGTGGACACCCTCCTTGCTCTGTCGTAAAACAGGAAATAAAAAGCAACTGGTTTTGACTTTAATGCACTGAGACTGTGGAACTCACAGAACTCTCTTGTCAGAAAGGCAGCTTCTAACAGCTTTTAAGTGAAGACTAAGAACACTTTTCTATTTTATTAAAATAGATTATATATGTTTTGTTTAAATAAATGTTATAAATGTTAAAACGACAGCTCGTATAAGCTTGTATTTTTACCTTTCGATCATTTTTATAATTGCTTTGAGTTGCTTTTACCATGATAAACAGTACAAAATATGAGGTGTTGAACTTGTCTAAAGTTTTAAAGCGCTTTATGACGTAAAGTGTGATGACAGTCCTTGGCGGTCTATGTAACAATTCTTCTTGAAGTAGGTCATCGGGCCAACAGTATACAAACATTACAGCTCAAGTGCTTTTGTATCTGAACGCTTTTAGGTAAGTTATTTAGCAGCTGCGGTATTAATAATGATTTTAATGGCAAATTCAATTGCAGGTAAAATAAAAATGGCGGATAACTTTCTTTCTAGCTTCGTGAAGCGGTCGCGCTATATTATACATATATACCATAATAAGAAACATAATATGTACAGTAGAATTTTTCACTTTAAGCTGGCATTATCCAGAACCGGGTCAGGGCCCGGACCCGGACCGTGCAGTGTGGTCCGCCGGCCTTCTAAAGATGTTTAGGAGATCGAGGCGCCCTTGGATTTGATTAGAAACTTGCATAATTTCTTAACTTGACCCCATTATCTTAAAAAAAACGGCCAGGCCAAGACCAAAGCATGAAGGCTGCGAGGATCGGGGGACTCTCATTTTTGGTCACAGCGTACAGTAGTAGATCAGTAACCTCTGTTTATCGTGATAACCTTTAATTATTTTCCAGTACTTTTTTAAATGATAAAACACATTGTCTCGCCAGTTTTGCTAAAGATACGGTTTTAGTGTTTACGCATAAATTTGTAAGCCGTAGGTTTAAATCTCGTGGTCTTATTTTCTGCATTTTCATCGTAAGGGAAGGCGCTCGTTTGCGATTTACGCGCTGAATATTGTAAGCAGAGGAGCCTTAAGGCACAGTCTCGCCTTAACACCATCGTTTGCATTGTCATTGTCATCCAGAAAAGCAGTCGTAAGAAAATGAATCTGTGGCGGCTCCGAACATTAAAAAAACTATATCTAGACTGCAAATACATCCCAATCTTACTATCAACACGTTTTAAGACCCCTCTCCTTTCCACCGGTATACAAGCTAAGAGAGAAATATTGGAAATCCCATCTGAAGTAGCCCTCGTCTCACCTTCGGAGCTGTGAGCGATGGGGATCATAATTAAAAGGGGTACAGTTACTTTGAAAATGTGTATGTGATACTTAAATTTAAATAAAATAAAAAGATAAATTATATAACACAGACTGCTATCTATGTCCATGTGTTTAAGACGTATGAATCGGTTTTAAAACAGGCACACCCCTTTACTTCTCACAAATCCAACTGGAGTCTCAGTCCGTCGTCGCGATGAATTAGGAGCTCAGATGTAGGCTAAGTGATTGCAATTTACTTATTTAAAAGAACCACTTCAAATCAAAAGGGAGACATTTTGTAATGGTAGTTATCGTATTATAGTATACGATAACTGTATACGTAGTATACGTAATTGTAGATATACAGTACATAAAGGGTATGAATAGGTGTGAGCTTTTACTGTATATTTAATATTTTATCTGACCCACTTGTAGAAACCGCCTACTCAGATTTATTTAAGTGGCCTGCCACCATAAAGACAGAAAAATATAATGACACCCTGTTACATTAACTGTAAAATAAACGCCGTAACTGCGGCCATATGAAAATTTGGATAAAGATTATACAAACATCCTAAGGAGCTCTATGACATATGAGCGTCGTAATAATGGTTGGTGACCTGACGTAACAGTGCTCCCTGAATTACGTGATCTGTATATACCCAAATACAGATATATCACATAGGGAGATGCAGTCAAACATTGCATTGCTATCGTCGTGGTGAACTATTTCTCCGCTGTTTAAAACTTGTTTGGTAAGTGTCATCAAATATGCTTGTCAATTTGTAGCGAAATCGATATACTGTATCATAATCCTTCAGCTATCTATAATGTAGTGAAACGGCTAATTAATATTGATAAATTCCCTTATTCACAGTGACTTTTGCTCAAACCCCTGTTGCATAATGGGTTAATTTTATATAAAAAAACATTTATATCATAGATATAATACAAGCTTTGAAATGAAATAGCACATTTCCAGGTTTCAGTTAAACATTTTTAAAAAAGCTCATGACTTTAAGCATTCTGAACATTGAGAATGTTATTTGGGAAACAAATGTTTATTATAATGTTTATGTTTAGGATCTGTCTCCTACTGAGTCAGCATGCAGCATTCAACACCATTAGGTTTAATATTAAAAAGTTGTGTATTTCCTGAATTGTTTTTTTTTATTCTTTTCTATTAGACCATACTAGACTGTGCAGGATATCATTTATTTGCCATTTTTGCCTTTTCCAGATACCTGGGAAACAAAGCTCATATCTCATTTGCCAATGGAGCCCAGTCCTAAGCCTGGTGCTCTGTCCCCCTCCCCGAAGGACACAGACTCGAATCGACCCGCGCCCTTAAGGCAACAGGATCTGATCTCCACGTACTGCCCGCCTCCCAAGATACAGCTTCTGAAGGACACCTTCCAAGAGAAACTGATGCAGGAAAAGGAGAAAAAAATGATCGCCATGTACAATCGGCGGCAGGAGGCAGCTCTACAGAAGATGAGAAAATGTTTCCAATATGTCAAATACGCTGCGGAGAAGAAGATGGGGAACAGCTATCGCTTCCAAGCCCAACAGGGCCCCGAGAAGAACATTGTGGGGTATGATCGGTCTTACCCCCTGAAGCCTATGGGTAACAGGAAAGTCTCCGGCCCTGGTGAGGTTCGGGCTGTGGACCGCCCGGACGCACAGAGTGATTCCTTGTTTGCCCCCACCCCGCCTCAGGATGGTCATGAGAGGCCCTGCGAGAGGCCGGGCAGGAGGGGCTCAAGAGTACGCAAACCTAAGGACAGGACTGTCCTCCCCATGGTGGCGACCCCTCCAGGGCAATGCCCTTCTCATGCCAATGGGAAGGAGCACTTTCAGTTGCAAGAGGAGCTACGAAAAGTGGCCGAGGCAGAGGCCGCGCTGAAGGAGGAGCATCGCCGGAGGGAGGCCAGCCTGCAGGATGAGATGCGCCGGAAGGAGGCCATGATGAAGGACGAGATTCGCCAGAAGGAGGCCATGATGCAGGCGAAGCTCTTCAGAGCTCAGGAGGAGCTGAGGATGGTTCCGAGAGAGATGGAAGACTCCAGAGAGGTGGCCGGAAGGGAAAATAGAGGCGAGGCAGAGCGAGCTTTGCCCCAGAGGACCATGGGCCAACCACCGCTCTAAGGCCGTGCCTCTTCTGACCTGCAGAATGGAGAAGCAAAAAGCCTTCACTCCAAGGAAAGCCCTTCCTATCAGAGGAGACAACCTTGATTATGGTTCTCCAATGGAAGACGGCGGATGCGCAGAATCGCACTTTCCCTCTGCGCTTTCCCATCAGGAGAGACGTCAAGTGAGCCCCTGCAGCCGTGGGCTAGAAGACGTCCCCTGTGAAGGAGAAAGTATCTCAAGAAAGCAAGGCTCCCTGAAAGCGACGTGTCAGCGGCACAGGCCGCGCAGGGCCACTTCAGAAATAACACCACATGTCTGGATGAACAAACTCTGTCAGTGGAAAACAGATATTTGTCCCCTACAAGTCTGATGTGCCCTACCGCTGAGCATTTTCCATATGAGAATAGCCAGAGTGGAAACCCTCAGCTGGTGCCCTGTGAACTGTGTCACGGGAAGTTTGCTGTAGAGAGGCTGGAGAAACACAGCAAGATCTGCAAGAAGCTTCAGAATTCAAAGAGGAAGGTTTTTGACTCTTTCAAGCACAGGGCTAAGGGAACAGAACTGGAGACATACATCCATAAGAAGAAGGTTAAACCGCCAATCGTGGTAAGGGCTATCCTTAAACTCTTTCCAAGCTTCCCTTTTTTTCTCCTAGAGTCAGACTCAGCTTATAAATCAATGTAAACAATAAATAAGTGTTTTATGAAGTACTCTTCTGAAAAACTGCCGCAAAGGCACATTTGCCAGACAGAATAAATGTGTCTTAGTGACTTCTGAATTCTGTTGTAAAAATCTACATATCAAGCAAATAGCACTCACAGGAAACAAAACCATAACTACGTAAATTGTACTCTCTACCCAATGACCTGAAAGGTGGCCCCAGAAAGCTACGTTATTACTGTATTGATATTTTCTTGCCTTGTGAATGGTTTGCGACCAGACTGTGTACGCAGTGCTAGTCTGGACTTTTTCTGGAAGCTGTTTTATTGGTTTCATTTCCTGTTCCCAGCTGAGAAAGAACAACTGGAGGCAGAAGCACGAGGATTTCATTCGGAGCATCAAACAGGCCAGGGAGGTGCAGCAGGTGATCACGCAAGGAGGGAAAGTTGTGAACCTGCCCCAGCCCCCCGCGAATCCAAACCCCGACTACGTGCCCTGCCCTCACTGCGGCCGGCGCTTTGCCCCCAGGCCGGCACAGAGGCACTTCCCCAAGTGTCAGCACATCAGGAGCCGCCCTCCTCCTCCTCCTCGCAGATGAAAACTGATGTGAAGAAGAGCAAAAGAGTCATGATCTTGGCTCACGACTCACGTCCTGCTTTTTCTTTTTAGAAACACATTTAGCACAGTTCATCCGTATGATGATGAAAAAAAAATGTTACCTTATTTTAATTAAATGATTTTTTTTTGGTGGACTGGTGTTTGCGTAGCTGTGGTTATTTCAGTTTTTCTCTTATCATTCATACACCTTGACCTCCTAAAAATATTTTTTCAACCTGGAACGTACAATTAGCAGGCAATAGAACAGGTCACATTGGTCTTGGAACCATCAAAAAGCAGTATTCACACATTCTCGGCATCAATTTTCCTTAAAAACAACTGAAAAAGCAAGGTAAAGAGTGATTGATTTTTTTAATGAAAGTTATTTGATTTAATTTATTTAATTTTCATAATATTTGAAATATGTTGGGATTAATGTGACTCAATATTATCTGCAGCTCTTACACTCCAGGCACCTGATAAAGTGGAACGCAGTGTCTTTGCCTTACATGGCGCTCAGCTCTTCCTCAATCCCAGCAGAAGCACCAGCAGAAGCAGCAGCCTCCGGGTCCTGCCTCATGCACAGCTTAAAATGCAACACCAAGTAATACAACAAACAACAGGGAAAACCATTCACGATCAGACACATCCGTTGATTGCTGGCTCTCAGTAAAGGGACATTGCATCATTACATCACAAAATAGACTACATTTCAAGGTTAAAGAATTACCATGTTCTGCGATTCAGAACGAGGCAGCAAAACTTCCTATAATCTGTTGTGGCCCTGTGACATTGTAAAGGAGCAGGCTTGTGAATACATCTCGTTTAATCCAATGGAAATATTGCTCTCAACTTTTTTACGTTTTTGCCAATAAATAATACTACATTGTTAACTCTGCATAAAGAACCTTGGAATGGAACGTTTTTTGCAGTGAAATGTTTGCTGCATAACCTATACCCTTTCTCTCCTACATCACATTGCATTAGTCATTACAGTGATTAGTGAGCAGGAAGGGCTGCATCACATCGCAATTTGTGTGGAACTTGAATGCGAATTTGTTACAACATGGCGTAACTTACAGTCCTTTCACAAAATTCATGATTTTGTGCTCAATTTTGAGTTTGTAAAGTTTTTCTATAATGTCAATGATTTTATTTTGTGACTGAAATTAAATAATTTTGTGTCTGCAAAATTGGGACTGTAGTTCCACCTTAACCTACTAGTACTGTATGTCTTTGGACTGTGGGAAGAAACTGGAGCACCTGGAAGAAATCCACACAAATGAAGGGAGAACATACAATTCCATCCAGACTGCACCCCAGGAATTGAACCCAGGACCCCAGCTCTGTGAACCACAGTGCCAGCTCATTGCTATAGTCACTATAATTAATGTCAAAACTCATTTGCAAATGAGCAGCCTGGGATCCAAAAGGATCAAGACAAGGATCCAAACAAAGCACTATCCCAAAGCTTGGCTTTGTACCGTATATAATACAGGGCTTGATGCAGAAGGCAGATAATCAAAGTCCATGCAATAATTGCTAAGGGAAAGTGACTTTGTGTTCTTGGAGGGAAGTCACTCAACACGGAGCTGTGTTAGTGAAATGATTGTTCTGATGTACGTCTGATGTCCAAACACTGAAAACATGATTGTGTATGCAATCGCACTCCTGAGCTCCATTGGGTATGGTTAAAATAACTTTTTATAGTTCATCACATTCAAAGTGTGTGTACTTGATGAAAGTGTAACACGCATTTGGAGGAGTTATTCAGGATTTTCTTTCATTCAACTATTTCAAGACCGATTATTTTCAGATGTTGTAGTATACGTGAATAATGAAAGGCCTTCATATTACACAATGAAGGAATGACTTCGCAGGTGTGAAGAATAAAAGATTAATTCAGCTCACTTTGGGGAGTTTCACAATGGCCCTCCTTATAGAAATGTGGGTTTGATTAAAGGAGTGAAGAAAAAGCACTGAATAATATTTGCTTCTGTAAACGTAATCATCTCAAAATATGGTTGAAGAAATTGAAGAAGGTTAAACATAATCCAAAACGTATAAGGTCAATTTAAGTACAACCAGAATTCTAGTGTTTATGCAATGCATCTGTGGGTTGATATGAAATATGGCCGTACTTAAACTAAACGAGGTTATCGAGAGCATATTCCGAATACGGCTTTGGCCAGTTGTACTGTGAACTGCGAGGAGCGTATCTTATCCTGAACTGGCTGTGCGAATACCGTCCTCTGCTGGCAGAAGGAATAGATTACAACGGCACTGTATTGGCGATTAGTCCTATTGCTAGAATATTGAAACAACAAGGAGTCCGCGGAGTCAAGCAATGCTGAATAAACAAGTACCTGAAATTCAATAGGATTTTGTGTATTGATTACAAATAGGTGTGGAATTCTCATGTACAGTGGTATTCATGGATTCCTTACACAAGCAGCAGTTGTTATGATGCTTTCGTAATCTGAATATAAATCTGTTATCTACTTAAAACTGTAATTATTGAATAGATTAATGTCTTTGAAATGCTTCATTAACTGGGCAGTTTCCATGTTTGGAAATGTTTTTATTTTGATTGCTGATTGCTAGATACTGTATGTTTAATAGGCATGCTGTTAATATTTTCTACAAGATCCAAATAAGACAGTTATGCTGTAGTAAGTTCTATATAAGTTATATAACATAAGTTATATTTTGTTCTGAGGTCAATTTGAATCTCATACTAAATAACTGGTGTCCTTTTATCTGAGAAACACTACCTGATTGATCACCTGATGCCTAGAAATTAGCATGCACAGTAGCCCAGCGTTTAGCATTGCTAGCTCACAGTGCTGAGGCCCTGGGTACACTTCTGGACCTGGGGTGCTATCTGTATGGAGCTTGTATGTTCTCCCCGTGTTTGCATGAGTTTGCTTTGGGTGCTCCGGCTTCCTCCCACAGTTCAAAGAACTACTGGTAGGTTAATTGGCTTCTGGGATAATTGGTGAGTGTCTGTGTCTTCCCTGCATTGGACTACCATCCAGTCCCAGGTATCTCCTGTTTATTACTTTCTGAGGCTCTGGCTCCCCCGTGCCCCGCGACCCCCTGACCACCTGACCCTGAATTGGATGAAGCGGTTAGAAAATGGGTGGTTTCTGTTATGCTCTGGTCATGCTCTGCCATAGCAACAACTTGTAAAAAATGCAGATGCTAGGATTTAACTCAAAGAAGGAGCTCAGATCACTGTGTTGGCATCACTGTACAGGTGTCCGGTTTGTTTTAGAACATGTGCTAAAATCTTATTTACTAACTTCTAGACTTTTTACCCCCCATATCAGTCTGCAGGTGCACAGTGGTCTGTGGACACCCTCCTTGCTCTGTCGTAAAACAGGAAATAAAAAGCAACTGGTTTTGACTTTAATGCACTGAGACTGTGGAACTCACAGAACTCTCTTGTCAGAAAGGCAGCTTCTAACAGCTTTTAAGTGAAGACTAAGAACACTTTTCTATTTTATTAAAATAGATTATATATGTTTTGTTTAAATATATGTTATAAATGTTAAAACGACAGCTCGTATAAGCTTGTATTTTTACCTTTCGATCATTTTTATAATTGCTTTGAGTTGCTTTTACCATGATAAACAGTACAAAATATGAGGTGTTGAACTTGTCTAAAGTTTTAAAGCGCTTTATGACGTAAAGTGTGATGACAGTCCTTGGCGGTCTATGTAACAATTCTTCTTGAAGTAGGTCATCGGGCCAACAGTATACAAACATTACAGCTCAAGTGCTTTTGTATCTGAACGCTTTTAGGTAAGTTATTTAGCAGCTGCGGTATTAATAATGATTTTAATGGCAAATTCAATTGCAGGTAAAATAAAAATGGCGGATAACTTTCTTTCTAGCTTCGTGAAGCGGTCGCGCTATATTATACATATATACCATAATAAGAAACATAATATGTACAGTAGAATTTTTCACTTTAAGCTGGCATTATCCAGAACCGGGTCAGGGCCCGGACCCGGACCGTGCAGTGTGGTCCGCCGGCCTTCTAAAGATGTTTAGGAGATCGAGGCGCCCTTGGATTTGATTAGAAACTTGCATAATTTCTTAACTTGACCCCATTATCTTAAAAAAAACGGCCAGGCCAAGACCAAAGCATGAAGGCTGCGAGGATCGGGGGACTCTCATTTTTGGTCACAGCGTACAGTAGTAGATCAGTAACCTCTGTTTATCGTGATAACCTTTAATTATTTTCCAGTACTTTTTTAAATGATAAAACACATTGTCTCGCCAGTTTTGCTAAAGATACGGTTTTAGTGTTTACGCATAAATTTGTAAGCCGTAGGTTTAAATCTCGTGGTCTTATTTTCTGCATTTTCATCGTAAGGGAAGGCGCTCGTTTGCGATTTACGCGCTGAATATTGTAAGCAGAGGAGCCTTAAGGCACAGCCTCGCCTTAACACCATCGTTTGCATTGTCATTGTCATCCAGAAAAGCAGTCGTAAGAAAATGAATCTGTGGCGGCTCCGAACATTAAAAAAACTATATCTAGACTGCAAATACATCCCAATCTTACTATCAACACGTTTTAAGACCCCTCTCCTTTCCACCGGTATACAAGCTAAGAGAGAAATATTGGAAATCCCATCTGAAGTAGCCCTCGTCTCACCTTCGGAGCTGTGAGCGATGGGGATCATAATTAAAAGGGGTACAGTTACTTTGAAAATGTGTATGTGATACTTAAATTTAAATAAAATAAAAAGATAAATTATATAACACAGACTGCTATCTATGTCCATGTGTTTAAGACGTATGAATCGGTTTTAAAACAGGCACACCCCTTCTCACAAATCCGACTGGAGTCTCAGTCCGTCGTCGCGATGAATTAGGAGCTCAGATGTAGGCTAAGTGATTGCAATTTACTTATTTAAAAGAACCACTTCAAATCAAAAGGGAGACATTTTGTAATGGTAGTTATCGTATTATAGTATACGATAACTGTATACGTAGTATACGTAATTGTAGATATACAGTACATAAAGGGTATGAATAGGTGTGAGCTTTTACTGTATATTTAATATTTTATCTGACCCACTTGTAGAAACCGCCTACTCAGATTTATTTAAGTGGTCTGCCACCATAAAGACAGAAAAATATAATGACACCCTGTTACATTAACTGTAAAATAAACGCCGTAACTGCGGCCATATGAAAATGTGGATAAAGATTATACAAACATCCTAAGGAGCTCTATGACATATGAGCGTCGTAATAATGGTTGGTGACCTGACGTAACAGTGCTCCCTGAATTACGTGATCTGTATATACCCAAATACAGATATATCACATAGGGAGATGCAGTCAAACATTGCATTGCTATCGTCGTGGTGAACTATTTCTCCGCTGTTTAAAACTTGTTTGGTAAGTGTCATCAAATATGCTTGTCAATTTGTAGCGAAATCGATATACTGTATCATAATCCTTCAGCTATCTATAATGTAGTGAAACGGCTAATTAATATTGATAAATTCCCTTATTCACAGTGACTTTTGCTCAAACCCCTGTTGCATAATGGGTTAATTTTATATAAAAAAACATTTATATCATAGATATAATACAAGCTTTGAAATGAAATAGCACATTTCCAGGTTTCAGTTAAACATTTTTAAAAAAGCTCATGACTTTAAGCATTCTGAACATTGAGAATGTTATTTGGGAAACAAATGTTTATTATAATGTTTATGTTTAGGATCTGTCTCCTACTGAGTCAGCATGCAGCATTCAACACCATTAGGTTTAATATTCAAAAGTTGTGTATTTCCTGAATTGTTTTTTTTTATTCTTTTCTATTAGACCATACTAGACTGTGCAGGATATCATTTATTTGCCATTTTTGCCTTTTCCAGATACCTGGGAAACAAAGCTCATATCTCATTTGCCAATGGAGCCCAGTCCTAAGCCTGGTGCTCTGTCCCCCTCCCCGAAGGACACAGACTCGAATCGACCCGCGCCCTTAAGGCAACAGGATCTGATCTCCACGTACTGCCCGCCTCCCAAGATACAGCTTCTGAAGGACACCTTCCAAGAGAAACTGATGCAGGAAAAGGAGAAAAAAATGATCGCCATGTACAATCGGCGGCAGGAGGCAGCTCTACAGAAGATGAGAAAATGTTTCCAATATGTCAAATACGCTGCGGAGAAGAAGATGGGGAACAGCTATCGCTTCCAAGCCCAACAGGGCCCCGAGAAGAACATTGTGGGGTATGATCGGTCTTACCCCCTGAAGCCTATGGGTAACAGGAAAGTCTCCGGCCCTGGTGAGGTTCGGGCTGTGGACCGCCCGGACGCACAGAGTGATTCCTTGTTTGCCCCCACCCCGCCTCAGGATGGTCATGAGAGGCCCTGCGAGAGGCCGGGCAGGAGGGGCTCAAGAGTACGCAAACGTAAGGACAGGACTGTCCTCCCCATGGTGGCGACCCCTCCAGGGCAATGCCCTTCTCATGCCAATGGGAAGGAGCACTTTCAGTTGCAAGAGGAGCTACGAAAAGTGGCCGAGGCAGAGGCCGCGCTGAAGGAGGAGCATCGCCGGAGGGAGGCCAGCCTGCAGGATGAGATGCGCCGGAAGGAGGCCATGATGAAGGACGAGATTCGCCAGAAGGAGGCCATGATGCAGGCGAAGCTCTTCAGAGCTCAGGAGGAGCTGAGGATGGTTCCGAGAGAGATGGAAGACTCCAGAGAGGTGGACGGAAGGGAAAATAGAGGCGAGGCAGAGCGAGCTTTGCCCCAGAGGACCATGGGCCAACCACCGCTCTAAGGCCGTGCCTCTTCTGACCTGCAGAATGGAGAAGCAAAAAGCCTTCACTCCAAGGAAAGCCCTTCCTATCAGAGGAGACAACCTTGATTATGGTTCTCCAATGGAAGATGGCGGATGCGCAGAATCGCACTTTCCCTCTGCGCTTTCCCATCAGGAGAGACGTCAAGTGAGCCCTTGCAGCCGTGGGCTAGAAGACGTCCCCTGTGGAAGGAGAAAGTATCTCAAGAAAGCAAGGCTCCCTGAAAGCGACGTGTCAGCGGCACAGGCCGCGCAGGGCCACTTCAGAAATAACACCACATGTCTGGATGAACAAACTCTGTCAGTGGAAAACAGATATTTGTCCCCTACAAGTCTGATGTGCCCTACCGCTGAGCAATTTCCATATGAGAATAGCCAGAGTGGAAACCCTCAGCTGGTGCCCTGTGAACTGTGTCACGGGAAGTTTGCTGTAGAGAGGCTGGAGAAACACAGCAAGATCTGCAAGAAGCTTCAGAATTCAAAGAGGAAGGTTTTTGACTCTTTCAAGCACAGGGCCAAGGGAACAGAACTGGAGACATACATCCATAAGAAGAAGGTTAAACCGCCAATCGTGGTAAGGGCTATCCTTAAACTCTTTCCAAGCTTCCCTTTTTTTCTCCTAGAGTCAGACTCAGCTTATAAATCAATGTAGACAATAAATAAGTGTTTTATGAAGTACTCTTCTGAAAAACTGCCGCAAAGGCACATTTGCCAGACAGAATAAATGTGTCTTAGTGACTTCTGAATTCTGTTGTAAAAATCTACATATCAAGCAAATAGCACTCACAGGAAACAAAACCATAACTACGTAAATTGTACTCTCTACCCAATGACCTGAAAGGTGGCCCCAGAAAGCTACGTTATTACTGTATTGATATTTTCTTGCCTTGTGAATGGTTTGCGACCAGACTGTGTACGCAGTGCTAGTCTGGACTTTTTCTGGAAGCTGTTTTATTGGTTTCATTTCCTGTTCCCAGCTGAGAAAGAACAACTGGAGGCAGAAGCACGAGGATTTCATTCGGAGCATCAAACAGGCCAGTGAGGTGCAGCAGGTGATCACGCAAGGAGGGAAAGTTGTGAACCTGCCCCAGCCCCCCGCGAATCCAAACCCCGACTACGTACCCTGCCCTCGCTGCGGCCGGCGCTTTGCCCCCAGGCCGGCACAGAGGCACATCCCCAAGTGTCAGCACATCAGGAGCCGCCCTCCTCCTCCTCCTCGCAGATGAAAATTGATGTGAAGAAGAGCAAAAGAGTCATGATCTTGGCTCACGACTCACGTCCTGCTTTTTCTTTTTAGAAACACATTTAGCACAGTTCATCCGTATGATGATGAAAAAAAAATGTTACCTTATTTTAATTAAATGATTTTTTTTTGGTGGACTGGTGTTTGCATAGCTGTGGTTATTTCAGTTTTTCTCTTATCATTCATACACCTTGACCTCCTAAAAATAATTTTTCATCCTGGAACGTACAATTAGCAGGCAATAGAACAGGTCACATTGGTCTTGGAACCATCAAAAAGCAGTATTCACACATTCTCGGCATCAATTTTCCTTAAAAACAACTGAAAAAGCAAGGTAAAGAGTGATTGATTTTTTTAATGAAAGTTATTTGATTTAATTTATTTAATTTTCATAATATTTGAAATATGTTGGGATTAATGTGACTCAATATTATCTGCAGCTCTTACACTCCAGGCACCTGATAAAGTGGAACGCAGTGTCTTTGCCTTACATGGCGCTCAGCTCTTCCTCAATCCCAGCAGAAGCACCAGCAGAAGCAGCAGCCTCCGGGTCCTGCCTCATGCACAGCTTAAAATGCAACACCAAGTAATACAACAAACAACAGGGAAAACCATTCACGATCAGACACATCCGTTGATTGCTGGCTCTCAGTAAAGGGACATTGCATCATTACATCACAAAATAGACTACATTTCAAGGTTAAAGAATTACCATGTTCTGCGATTCAGAACGAGGCAGCAAAACTTCCTATAATCTGTTGTGGCCCTATGACATTGTAAAGGAGCAGGCTTGTGAATACATCTCGTTTAATCCAATGGAAATATAACTCTCAACTTTTTTACGTTTTTGCCAATAAATAATACTACATTGTTAACTCTGCATAAAGAACCTTGGAATGGAACGTTTTTTGCAGTGAAATGTTTGCTGCATAACCTATACCCTTTCTCTCCTACATCACATTGCATTAGTCATTACAGTGATTAGTGAGCAGGAAGGGCTGCATCACATCGCAATTTGTGTGGAACTTGAATGCGAATTTGTTACAACATGGCGTAACTTACAGTCCTTTCACAAAATTCATGATTTTGTGCTCAATTTTGAGTTTGTAAAGTTTTTCTATAATGTCAATGATTTTATTTTGTGACTGAAATTAAATAATTTTGTGTCTGCAAAATTGGGACTGTAGTTCCACCTTAACCTACTAGTACTGTATGTCTTTGGACTGTGGGAAGAAACTGGAGCACCTGGAAGAAATCCACACAAATGAAGGGAGAACATACAATTCCATCCAGACTGCACCCCAGGAATTGAACCCAGGACCCCAGCTCTGTGAACCACAGTGCCAGCTCATTGCTATAGTCACTATAATTAATGTCAAAACTCATTTGCAAATGAGCAGCCTGGGATCCAAAAGGATCAAGACAAGGATCCAAACAAAGCACTATCCCAAAGCTTGGCTTTGTACCGTATATAATACAGGGCTTGATGCAGAAGGCAGATAATCAAAGTCCATGCAATAATTGCTAAGGGAAAGTGACTTTGTGTTCTTGGAGGGAAGTCACTCAACACGGAGCTGTGTTAGTGAAATGATTGTTCTGATGTACGGCTGATGTCCAAACACTGAAAACATGATTGTGTATGCAATCGCACTCCTGAGCTCCATTGGGTATGGTTAAAATAACTTTTTATAGTTCATCACATTCAAAGTGTGTGTACTTGATGAAAGTGTAACACGCATTTGGAGGAGTTATTCAGGATTTTCTTTCATTCAACTATTTCAAGACCGATTATTTTCAGATGTTGTAGTATACGTGAATAATGAAAGGCCTTCATATTACACAATGAAGGAATGACTTCGCAGGTGTGAAGAATAAAAGATTAATTCAGCTCACTTTGGGGAGTTTCACAATGGCCCTCCTTATAGAAATGTGGGTTTGATTAAAGGAGTGAAGAAAAAGCACTGAATAATATTTGCTTCTGTAAACGTAATCATCTCAAAATATGGTTGAAGAAATTGAAGAAGGTTAAACATAATCCAAAACGTATAAGGTCAATTTAAGTACAACCAGAATTCTAGTGTTTATGCAATGCATCTGTGGGTTGATATGAAATATGGCCGTACTTAAACTAAACGAGGTTATCGAGAGCATATTCCGAATACGGCTTTGGCCAGTTGTACTGTGAACTGCGAGGAGCGTATCTTATCCTGAACTGGCTGTGCGAATACCGTCCTCTGCTGGCAGAAGGAATAGATTACAACGGCACTGTATTGGCGATTAGTCCTATTGCTAGAATATTGAAACAACAAGGAGTCCGCGGAGTCAAGCAATGCTGAATAAACAAGTACCTGAAATTCAATAGGATTTTGTGTATTGATTACAAATAGGTGTGGAATTCTCATGTACAGTGGTATTCATGGATTCCTTACACAAGCAGCAGTTGTTATGATGCTTTCGTAATCTGAATATAAATCTGTTATCTACTTAAAACTGTAATTATTGAATAGATTAATGTCTTTGAAATGCTTCATTAACTGGGCAGTTTCCATGTTTGGAAATGTTTTTATTTTGATTGCTGATTGCTAGATACTGTATGTTTAATAGGCATGCTGTTAATATTTTCTACAAGAGCCAAATAAGACAGTTATGCTGTAGTAAGTTCTATATAAGTTATATAACATAAGTTATATTTTGTTCTGAGGTCAATTTGAATCTCATACTAAATAACTGGTGTCCTTTTATCTGAGAAACACTACCTGATTGATCACCTGATGCCTAGAAATTAGCATGCACAGTAGCCCAGCGTTTAGCATTGCTAGCTCACAGTGCTGAGGCCCTGGGTACACTTCTGGACCTGGGGTGCTATCTGTATGGAGCTTGTATGTTCTCCCCATGTTTGCATGAGTTTGCTTTGGGTGCTCCGGCTTCCTCCCACAGTTCAAAGAACTACTGGTAGGTTAATTGGCTTCTGGGATAATTGGTGAGTGTCTGTGTCTTCCCTGCATTGGACTACCATCCAGTCCCAGGTATCTCCTGCTTATTACTTTCTGAGGCTCTGGCTCCCCCGTGCCCCGCGACCCCCTGACCCCCTGACCCTGAATTGGATGAAGCGGTTAGAAAATGGGTGGTTTCTGTTATGCTCTGGTCATGCTCTGCCATAGCAACAACTTGTAAAAAATGCAGATGCTAGGATTTAACTCAAAGAAGGAGCTCAGAGCACTGTGTTGGCATCACTGTACAGGTGTCCGGTGTGTTTTAGAACATATGTTAAAATCTTATTTACTAACTTCTAGACTTTTTACCCCCCATATCAGTCTGCAGGTGCACAGTGGTCTGTGGACACCCTCCTTGCTCTGTCGTAAAACAGGAAATAAAAAGCAACTGGTTTTGACTTTAATGCACTGAGACTGTGGAACTCACAGAACTCTCTTGTCAGAAAGGCAGCTTCTAACAGCTTTTAAGTGAAGACTAAGAACACTTTTCTATTTTATTAAAATAGATTATATATGTTTTGTTTAAATATATGTTATAAATGTTAAAACGACAGCTCGTATAAGCTTGTATTTTTACCTTTCGATCATTTTTAGAATTGCTTTGAGTTCCTTTTACCATGATAAACAGTACAAAATATGAGGTGTTGAACTTGTCTAAAGTTTTAAAGCGCTTTATGACGTAAAGTGTGATGACAGTCCTTGGCGGTCTATGTAACAATTCTTCTTGAAGTAGGTCATCGGGCCAACAGTATATAAACATTACAGCTCAAGTGCTTTTGTATCTGAACGCTTTTAGGTAAGTAATTTAGCAGCTGCGGTATTAATCGTGATTTTAATGGCAAATTCAATTGCAGGTAAAATAAAAATGGCGGATAACTTTCTTTCTAGCTTCGTGAAGCGGTCGCGCCACATTATACATATATACCATAATAAGAAACATAATATGTACAGTAGAATTTTTCACTTTAAGCTGGCATTATCCAGAACCGGGTCAGGGAACGGACCCGGACCGTGCAGTGTGGTCCGTCGGCCTTCTAAAGATGTTTAGGAGATCGAGGCGCCCTTGGATTTGATTAGAAACTTGCATAATTTCTTAACTTGACCCCATTATCTTAAAAAAAACGGCCAGGCCAAGACCAAAGCATGAAGGCTGCGAGGATCGGGGGACTCTCATTTTTGGTCACAGCGTACAGTAGTAGATCAGTAACCTCTGTTTATCGTGATAACCTTTAATTATTTTCCAGTACTTTTTTAAATGATAAAACACATTGTCTCGCCAGTTTTGCTAAAGATACAGTTTTAGTGTTTACGCATAAATTTGTAAGCCGTAGGTTTAAATCTCGTGGTCTTATTTTCTGCATTTTCATCGTAAGGGAAGGCGCTCGTTTGCGATTTACGCGCTGAATATTGTAAGCAGAGGAGCCTTAAGGCACAGCCTCGCCTTAACACCATCGTTTGCATTGTCATTGTCATCCAGAAAAGCAGTCGTAAGAAAATGAATCTGTGGCGGCTCCGAACATTAAAAAAACTATATCTAGACTGCAAATACATCCCAATCTTACTATCAACACGTTTTAAGACCCCTCTCCTTTCCACCGGTATACAAGCTAAGAGAGAAATATTGGAAATCCCATCTGAAGTAGCCCTCGTCTCACCTTCGGAGCTGTGAGCGATGGGGATCATAATTAAAAGGGGTACAGTTACTTTGAAAATGTGTATGTGATACTTAAATTTAAATAAAATAAAAAGATAAATTATATAACACAGACTGCTATCTATGTCCATGTGTTTAAGACGTATGAATCGGTTTTAAAACAGGCACACCCCTTTACTTCTCACAAATCCAACTGGAGTCTCAGTCCGTCGTCGCGATGAATTAGGAGCTCAGATGTAGGCTAAGTGATTGCAATTTACTTATTTAAAAGAACCACTTCAAATCAAAAGGGAGACATTTTGTAATGGTAGTTATCGTATTATAGTATACGATAACTGTATACGTAGTATACGTAATTGTAGATATACAGTACATAAAGGGTATGAATAGGTGTGAGCTTTTACTGTATATTTAATATTTTATCTGACCCACTTGTAGAAACCGCCTACTCAGATTTATTTAAGTGGTCTGCCACCATAAAGACAGAAAAATATAATGACACCCTGTTACATTAACTGTAAAATAAACGCCGTAACTGCGGCCATATGAAAATTTGGATAAAGATTATACAAACATCCTAAGGAGCTCTATGACATATGAGCGTCGTAATAATGGTTGGTGACCTGACGTAACAGTGCTCCCTGATTACGTGATCTGTATATACCCAAATACAGATATATCACATAGGGAGATGCAGTCAAACATTGCATTGCTATCGTCGTGGCGAACTATTTCTCCGCTGTTTAAAACTTGTTTGGTAAGTGTCATCAAATATGCTTGTCAATTTGTAGCGAAATCGATATACTGTATCATAATCCTTCAGCTATCTATAATGTAGTGAAACGGCTAATTAATATTGATAAATTCCCTTATTCACAGTGACTTTTGCTCAAACCCCTGTTGCATAATGGGTTAATTTTATATAAAAAAACATTTATATCATAGATATAATACAAGCTTTGAAATGAAATAGCACATTTCCAGGTTTCAGTTAAACATTTTTAAAAAAGCTCATGACTTTAAGCATTCTGAACATTGAGAATGTTATTTGGGAAACAAATGTTTATTATAATGTTTATGTTTAGGATCTGTCTCCTACTGAGTCAGCATGCAGCATTCAACACCATTAGGTTTAATATTAAAAAGTTGTGTATTTCCTGAATTGTTTTTTTTTATTCTTTTCTATTAGACCATACTAGACTGTGCAGGATATCATTTATTTGCCATTTTTGCCTTTTCCAGATACCTGGGAAACAAAGCTCATATCTCATTTGCCAATGGAGCCCAGTCCTAAGCCTGGTGCTCTGTCCCCCTCCCCGAAGGACACAGACTCGAATCGACCCGCGCCCTTAAGGCAACAGGATCTGATCTCCACGTACTGCCCGCCTCCCAAGATACAGCTTTTGAAGGACACCTTCCAAGAGAAACTGATGCAGGAAAAGGAGAAAAAAATGATCGCCATGTACAATCGGCGGCAGGAGGCAGCTCTACAGAAGATGAGAAAATGTTTCCAATATGTCAAATACGCTGCGGAGAAGAAGATGGGGAACAGCTATCGCTTCCAAGCCCAACAGGGCCCCGAGAAGAACATTGTGGGGTATGATCGGTCTTACCCCCTGAAGCCTATGGGTAACAGGAAAGTCTCCGGCCCTGGTGAGGTTCGGGCTGTGGACCGCCCGGACGCACAGAGTGATTCCTTGTTTGCCCCCACCCCGCCTCAGGATGGTCATGAGAGGCCCTGCGAGAGGCCGGGCAGGAGGGGCTCAAGAGTACGCAAACCTAAGGACAGGACTGTCCTCCCCATGGTGGCGACCCCTCCAGGGCAATGCCCTTCTCATGCCAATGGGAAGGAGCACTTTCAGTTGCAAGAGGAGCTACGAAAAGTGGCCGAGGCAGAGGCCGCGCTGAAGGAGGAGCATCGCCGGAGGGAGGCCAGCCTGCAGGATGAGATGCGCCGGAAGGAGGCCATGATGAAGGACGAGATTCGCCAGAAGGAGGCCATGATGCAGGCGAAGCTCTTCAGAGCTCAGGAGGAGCTGAGGATGGTTCCGAGAGAGATGGAAGACTCCAGAGAGGTGGCCGGAAGGGAAAATAGAGGCGAGGCAGAGCGAGCTTTGCCCCAGAGGACCATGGGCCAACCACCGCTCTAAGGCCGTGCCTCTTCTGACCTGCAGAATGGAGAAGCAAAAAGCCTTCACTCCAAGGAAAGCCCTTCCTATCAGAGGAGACAACCTTGATTATGGTTCTCCAATGGAAGATGGCGGATGCGCAGAATCGCACTTTCCCTCTGCGCTTTCCCATCAGGAGAGACGTCAAGTGAGCCCTTGCAGCCGTGGGCTAGAAGACGTCCCCTGTGGAAGGAGAAAGTATCTCAAGAAAGCAAGGCTCCCTGAAAGCGACGTGTCAGCGGCACAGGCCGCGCAGGGCCACTTCAGAAATAAGACCACATGTCTGGATGAACAAACTCTGTCAGTGGAAAACAGATATTTGTCCCCTACAAGTCTGATGTGCCCTACCGCTGAGCAATTTCCATATGAGAATAGCCAGAGTGGAAACCCTCAGCTGGTGCCCTGTGAACTGTGTCACGGGAAGTTTGCTGTAGAGAGGCTGGAGAAACACAGCAAGATTTGCAAGAAGCTTCAGAATTCAAAGAGGAAGGTTTTTGACTCTTTCAAGCACAGGGCCAAGGGAACAGAACTGGAGACATACATCCATAAGAAGAAGGTTAAACCGCCAATCGTGGTAAGGGCTATCCTTAAACTCTTTCCAAGCTTCCCTTTTTTTTTCCTAGAGTCAGACTCAGCTTATAAATCAATGTAGACAATAAATAAGTGTTTTATGAAGTACTCTTCTGAAAAACTGCCGCAAAGGCACATTTGCCAGACAGAATAAATGTGTCTTAGTGACTTCTGAATTCTGTTGTAAAAATCTACATATCAAGCAAATAGCACTCACAGGAAACAAAACCATAACTACGTAAATTGTACTCTCTACCCAATGACCTGAAAGGTGGCCCCAGAAAGCTACGTTATTACTGTATTGATATTTTCTTGCCTTGTGAATGGTTTGCGACCAGACTGTGTACGCAGTGCTGGTCTGGACTTTTTCTGGAAGCTGTTTTATTGGTTTCATTTCCTGTTCCCAGCTGAGAAAGAACAACTGGAGGCAGAAGCACGAGGATTTCATTCGGAGCATCAAACAGGCCAGGGAGGGGCAGCAGGTGATCACGCAAGGAGGGAAAGTTGTGAACCTGCCCCAGCCCCCCGCGAATCCAAACCCCGACTACGTGCCCTGCCCTCACTGCGGCCGGCGCTTTGCCCCCAGGCCGGCACAGAGGCACATCCCCAAGTGTCAGCACATCAGGAGCCACCCTCCTCCTCCTCCTCGCAGATGAAAACTGATGTGAAGAAGAGCAAAAGAGTCATGATCTTGGCTCACGTCTCACGTCCTGCTTTTTCTTTTTAGAAACACATTTAGCACAGTTCATCCGTATGATGATGAAAAAAAAATGTTACCTTATTTTAATTAAATGATTTTTTTTTGGTGGACTGGTGTTTGCGTAGCTGTGGTTATTTCAGTTTTTCTCTTATCATTCATACACCTTGACCTCCTAAAAATAATTTTTCAACCTGGAACGTACAATTAGCAGGCAATAGAACAGGTCACATTGGTCTTGGAACCATCAAAAAGCAGTATTCACACATTCTCGGCATCAATTTTCCTTAAAAACAACTGAAAAAGCAAGGTAAAGAGTGATTGATTTTTTTAATGAAAGTTATTTGATTTAATTTATTTAATTTTCATAATATTTGAAATATGTTGGGATTAATGTGACTCAATATTATCTGCAGCTCTTACACTCCAGGCACCTGATAAAGTGGAACGCAGTGTCTTTGCCTTACATGGCGCTCAGCTCTTCCTCAATCCCAGCAGAAGCACCAGCAGAAGCAGCAGCCTCCGGGTCCTGCCTCATGCACAGCTTAAAATGCAACACCAAGTAATACAACAAACAACAGGGAAAACCATTCACGATCAGACACATCCGTTGATTGCTGGCTCTCAGTAAAGGGACATTGCATCATTACATCACAAAATAGACTACATTTCAAGGTTAAAGAATTACCATGTTCTGCGATTCAGAACGAGGCAGTAAAACTTCCTATAATCTGTTGTGGCCCTGTGACATTGTAAAGGAGCAGGCTTGTGAATACATCTCGTTTAATCCAATGGAAATATTGCTCTCAACTTTTTTACGTTTTTGCCAATAAATAATACTACATTGTTAACTCTGCATAAAGAACCTTGGAATGGAACGTTTTTTGCAGTGAAATGTTTGCTGCATAACCTATACCCTTTCTCTCCTACATCACATTGCATTAGTCATTACAGTGATTAGTGAGCAGGAAGGGCTGCATCACATCGCAATTTGTGTGGAACTTGAATGCGAATTTGTTACAACATGGCGTAACTTACAGTCCTTTCACAAAATTCATGATTTTGTGCTCAATTTTGAGTTTGTAAAGTTTTTCTATAATGTCAATGATTTTATTTTGTGACTGAAATTAAATAATTTTGTGTCTGCAAAATTGGGACTGTAGTTCCACCTTAACCTACTAGTACTGTATGTCTTTGGACTGTGGGAAGAAACTGGAGCACCTGGAAGAAATCCACACAAATGAAGGGAGAACATACAATTCCATCCAGACTGCACCCCAGGAATTGAACCCAGGACCCCAGCTCTGTGAACCACAGTGCCAGCTCATTGCTATAGTCACTATAATTAATGTCAAAACTCATTTGCAAATGAGCAGCCTGGGATCCAAAAGGATCAAGACAAGGATCCAAACAAAGCACTATCCCAAAGCTTGGCTTTGTACCGTATATAATACAGGGCTTGATGCAGAAGGCAGATAATCAAAGTCCATGCAATAATTGCTAAGGGAAAGTGACTTTGTGTTCTTGGAGGGAAGTCACTCAACACGGAGCTGTGTTAGTGAAATGATTGTTCTGATGTACGGCTGATGTCCAAACACTGAAAACATGATTGTGTATGCAATCGCACTCCTGAGCTCCATTGGGTATGGTTAAAATAACTTTTTATAGTTCATCACATTCAAAGTGTGTGTACTTGATGAAAGTGTAACACGCATTTGGAGGAGTTATTCAGGATTTTCTTTCATTCAACTATTTCAAGACCCATTATTTTCAGATGTTGTAGTATACGTGAATAATGAAAGGCCTTCATATTACACAATGAAGGAATGACTTCGCAGGTGTGAAGAATGAAAGATTAATTCAGCTCACTTTGGGGAGTTTCACAATGGCCCTCCTTATAGAAATGTGGGTTTGATTAAAGGAGTGAAGAAAAAGCACTGAATAATATTTGCTTCTGTAAACGTAATCATCTCAAAATATGGTTGAAGAAATTGAAGAAGGTTAAACATAATCCAAAATGTATAAGGTCAATTTAAGTACAACCAGAATTCTAGTGTTTATGCAATGCATCTGTGGGTTGATATGAAATATGGCCGTACTTAAACTAAACGAGGTTATCGAGAGCATATTCCGAATACGGCTTTGGCCAGTTGTACTGTGAACTGCGAGGACCGTATCTTATCCTGAACTGGCTGTGCGAATACTGTCCTCTGCTGGCAGAAGGAATAGATTACAACGGCACTGTATTGGCGATTAGTCCTATTGCTAGAATATTGAAACAACAAGGAGTCCGCGGAGTCAAGCAATGCTGAATAAACAAGTACCTGAAATTCAATAGGATTTTGTGTATTGATTACAAATAGGTGTGGAATTCTCATGTACAGTGGTATTCATGGATTCCTTACACAAGCAGCAGTTGTTATGATGCTTTCGTAATCTGAATATAAATCTGTTCTTATAAATCTACATAAAACTGTAATTATTGAATAGATTAATGTCTTTGAAATGCTTCATTAACTGGGCAGTTTCCATGTTTGGAAATGTTTTTATTTTGATTGCTGATTGCTAGATACTGTATGTTTAATAGGCATGCTGTTAATATTTTCTACAAGAGCCAAATAAGACAGTTATGCTGTAGTAAGTTCTATGTAAGTTATATAACATAAGTTATATTTTGTTCTGAGGTCAATTTGAATCTCATACTAAATAACTGGTGTCCTTTTATCTGAGAAACACTACCTGATTGATCACCTGATGCCTAGAAATTAGCATGCACAGTAGCCCAGCGTTTAGCATTGCTAGCTCACAGTGCTGAGGCCCTTGGTACACTTCTGGACCTGGGGTGCTATCTGTATGGAGCTTGTATGTTCTCCCCATGTTTGCATGAGTTTGCTTTGGGTGCTCCGGCTTCCTCCCACAGTTCAAAGAACTACTGGTAGGTTAATTGGCTTCTGGGATAATTGGTGAGTGTCTGTGTCTTCCCTGCATTGGACTACCATCCAGTCCCAGGTATCTCCTGCTTATTACTTTCTGAGGCTCTGGCTCCCCCGTGCCCCGCGACCCCCTGACCCCCTGACCCTGAATTGGATGAAGCGGTTAGAAAATGGGTGGTTTCTGTTATGCTCTGGTCATGCTCTGCCATAGCAACAACTTGTAAAAAATGCAGATGCTAGGATTTAACTCAAAGAAGGAGCTCAGAGCACTGTGTTGGCATCACTGTACAGGTGTCCGGTTTGTTTTAGAACATGTGCTAAAATCTTATTTACTAACTTCTAGACTTTTTACCCCCCATATCAGTCTGCAGGTGCACAGTGGTCTGTGGAC
Organism: Lepisosteus oculatus; assembly: GCF_040954835.1. Classification (NCBI taxonomy): domain Eukaryota; kingdom Metazoa; phylum Chordata; class Actinopteri; order Semionotiformes; family Lepisosteidae; genus Lepisosteus; species Lepisosteus oculatus. The sequence goes on along the minus strand of NW_027167658.1, from coordinate 211,313 downwards.
ACCCTCCTTGCTCTGTCGTAAAAGAGGAAATAAAAAGCAACTGGTTTTGACTTTAATGCACTGAGACTGTGGAACTCACAGAACTCTCTTGTCAGAAAGGCAGCTTCTAACAGCTTTTAAGTGAAGACTAAGAACACTTTTCTATTTTATTAAAATAGATTATATATGTTTTGTTTAAATATATGTTATAAATGTTAAAACGACAGCTCGTATAAGCTTGTATTTTTACCTTTCGATCATTTTTAGAATTGCTTTGAGTTGCTTTTACCATGATAAACAGTACAAAATATGAGGTGTTGAACTTGTCTAAAGTTTTAAAGCGCTTTATGACGTAAAGTGTGATGACAGTCCTTGGCGGTCTATGTAACAATTCTTCTTGAAGTAGGTCATCGGGCCAACAGTATACAAACATTACAGCTCAAGTGCTTTTGTATCTGAACGCTTTTAGGTAAGTTATTTAGCAGCTGCGGTATTAATAATGATTTTAATGGCAAATTCAATTGCAGGTAAAATAAAAATGGCGGATAACTTTCTTTCTAGCTTCGTGAAGCGGTCGCGCCACATTATACATATATACCATAATAAGAAACATAATATGTACAGTAGAATTTTTCACTTTAAGCTGGCATTATCCAGAACCGGGTCAGGACCCGGACCCGGACCGTGCAGTGTGGTCCGCCGGCCTTCTAAAGATGTTTAGGAGATCGGGGCGCCCTTGGATTTGATTAGAAACTTGCATAATTTCTTAACTTGACCCCATTATCTTAAAAAAAACGGCCAGGCCAAGACCAAAGCATGAAGGCTGCGAGGATCGGGGGACTCTCATTTTTGGTCACAGCGTACAGTAGTAGATCAGTAACCTCTGTTTATCGTGATAACCTTTAATTATTTTCCAGTACTTTTTTAAATGATAAAACACATTGTCTCGCCAGTTTTGCTAAAGATACGGTTTTAGTGTTTACGCATAAATTTGTAAGCCGTAGGTTTAAATCTCGTGGTCTTATTTTCTGCATTTTCATCGTAAGGGAAGGCGCTCGTTTGCGATTTACGCGCTGAATATTGTAAGCAGAGGAGCCTTAAGGCACAGCCTCGCCTTAACACCATCGTTTGCATTGTCATTGTCATCCAGAAAAGCAGTCGTAAGAAAATGAATCTGTGGCGGCTCCGAACATTAAAAAAACTATATCTAGACTGCAAATACATCCCAATCTTACTATCAACACGTTTTAAGACCCCTCTCCTTTCCACCGGTATACAAGCTAAGAGAGAAATATTGGAAATCCCATCTGAAGTAGCCCTCGTCTCACCTTCGGAGCTGTGAGCGATGGGGATCATAATTAAAAGGGGTACAGTTACTTTGAAAATGTGTATGTGATACTTAAATTTAAATAAAATAAAAAGATAAATTATATAACACAGACTGCTATCTATGTCCATGTGTTTAAGACGTATGAATCGGTTTTAAAACAGGCACACCCCTTCTCACAAATCCGACTGGAGTCTCAGTCCGTCGTCGCGATGAATTAGGAGCTCAGATGTAGGCTAAGTGATTGCAATTTACTTATTTAAAAGAACCACTTCAAATCAAAAGGGAGACATTTTGTAATGGTAGTTATCGTATTATAGTATACGATAACTGTATACGTAGTATACGTAATTGTAGATATACAGTACATAAAGGGTATGAATAGGTGTGAGCTTTTACTGTATATTTAATATTTTATCTGACCCACTTGTAGAAACCGCCTACTCAGATTTATTTAAGTGGTCTGCCACCATAAAGACAGAAAAATATAATGACACCCTGTTACATTAACTGTAAAATAAACGCCGTAACTGCGGCCATATGAAAATTTGGATAAAGATTATACAAACATCCTAAGGAGCTCTATGACATATGAGCGTCGTAATAATGGTTGGTGACCTGACGTAACAGTGCTCCCTGAATTACGTGATCTGTATATACCCAAATACAGATATATCACATAGGGAGATGCAGTCAAACATTGCATTGCTATCGTCGTGGTGAACTATTTCTCCGCTGTTTAAAACTTGTTTGGTAAGTGTCATCAAATATGCTTGTCAATTTGTAGCGAAATCGATATACTGTATCATAATCCTTCAGCTATCTATAATGTAGTGAAACGGCTAATTAATATTGATAAATTCCCTTATTCACAGTGACTTTTGCTCAAACCCCTGTTGCATAATGGGTTAATTTTATATAAAAAAACATTTATATCATAGATATAATACAAGCTTTGAAATGAAATAGCACATTTCCAGGTTTCAGTTAAACATTTTTAAAAAAGCTCATGACTTTAAGCATTCTGAACATTGAGAATGTTATTTGGGAAACAAATGTTTATTATAATGTTTATGTTTAGGATCTGTCTCCTACTGAGTCAGCATGCAGCATTCAACACCATTAGGTTTAATATTAAAAAGTTGTGTATTTCCTGAATTGTTTTTTTTTATTCTTTTCTATTAGACCATACTAGACTGTGCAGGATATCATTTATTTGCCATTTTTGCCTTTTCCAGATACCTGGGAAACAAAGCTCATATCTCATTTGCCAATGGAGCCCAGTCCTAAGCCTGGTGCTCTGTCCCCCTCCCCGAAGGACACAGACTCGAATCGACCCGCGCCCTTAAGGCAACAGGATCTGATCTCCACGTACTGCCCGCCTCCCAAGATACAGCTTTTGAAGGACACCTTCCAAGAGAAACTGATGCAGGAAAAGGAGAAAAAAATGATCGCCATGTACAATCGGCGGCAGGAGGCAGCTCTACAGAAGATGAGAAAATGTTTCCAATATGTCAAATACGCTGCGGAGAAGAAGATGGGGAACAGCTATCGCTTCCAAGCCCAACAGGGCCCCGAGAAGAACATTGTGGGGTATGATCGGTCTTACCCCCTGAAGCCTATGGGTAACAGGAAAGTCTCCGGCCCTGGTGAGGTTCGGGCTGTGGACCGCCCGGACGCACAGAGTGATTCCTTGTTTGCCCCCACCCCGCCTCAGGATGGTCATGAGAGGCCCTGCGAGAGGCCGGGCAGGAGGGGCTCAAGAGTACGCAAACCTAAGGACAGGACTGTCCTCCCCATGGTGGCGACCCCTCCAGGGCAATGCCCTTCTCATGCCAATGGGAAGGAGCACTTTCAGTTGCAAGAGGAGCTACGAAAAGTGGCCGAGGCAGAGGCCGCGCTGAAGGAGGAGCATCGCCGGAGGGAGGCCAGCCTGCAGGATGAGATGCGCCGGAAGGAGGCCATGATGAAGGACGAGATTCGCCAGAAGGAGGCCATGATGCAGGCGAAGCTCTTCAGAGCTCAGGAGGAGCTGAGGATGGTTCCGAGAGAGATGGAAGACTCCAGAGAGGTGGCCGGAAGGGAAAATAGAGGCGAGGCAGAGCGAGCTTTGCCCCAGAGGACCATGGGCCAACCACCGCTCTAAGGCCGTGCCTCTTCTGACCTGCAGAATGGAGAAGCAAAAAGCCTTCACTCCAAGGAAAGCCCTTCCTATCAGAGGAGACAACCTTGATTATGGTTCTCCAATGGAAGATGGCGGATGCGCAGAATCGCACTTTCCCTCTGCGCTTTCCCATCAGGAGAGACGTCAAGTGAGCCCTTGCAGCCGTGGGCTAGAAGACGTCCCCTGTGGAAGGAGAAAGTATCTCAAGAAAGCAAGGCTCCCTGAAAGCGACGTGTCAGCGGCACAGGCCGCGCAGGGCCACTTCAGAAATAAGACCACATGTCTGGATGAACAAACTCTGTCAGTGGAAAACAGATATTTGTCCCCTACAAGTCTGATGTGCCCTACCGCTGAGCAATTTCCATATGAGAATAGCCAGAGTGGAAACCCTCAGCTGGTGCCCTGTGAACTGTGTCACGGGAAGTTTGCTGTAGAGAGGCTGGAGAAACACAGCAAGATTTGCAAGAAGCTTCAGAATTCAAAGAGGAAGGTTTTTGACTCTTTCAAGCACAGGGCCAAGGGAACAGAACTGGAGACATACATCCATAAGAAGAAGGTTAAACCGCCAATCGTGGTAAGGGCTATCCTTAAACTCTTTCCAAGCTTCCCTTTTTTTTTCCTAGAGTCAGACTCAGCTTATAAATCAATGTAGACAATAAATAAGTGTTTTATGAAGTACTCTTCTGAAAAACTGCCGCAAAGGCACATTTGCCAGACAGAATAAATGTGTCTTAGTGACTTCTGAATTCTGTTGTAAAAATCTACATATCAAGCAAATAGCACTCACAGGAAACAAAACCATAACTACGTAAATTGTACTCTCTACCCAATGACCTGAAAGGTGGCCCCAGAAAGCTACGTTATTACTGTATTGATATTTTCTTGCCTTGTGAATGGTTTGCGACCAGACTGTGTACGCAGTGCTGGTCTGGACTTTTTCTGGAAGCTGTTTTATTGGTTTCATTTCCTGTTCCCAGCTGAGAAAGAACAACTGGAGGCAGAAGCACGAGGATTTCATTCGGAGCATCAAACAGGCCAGGGAGGTGCAGCAGGTGATCACGCAAGGAGGGAAAGTTGTGAACCTGCCCCAGCCCCCCGCGAATCCAAACCCCGACTACGTGCCCTGCCCTCACTGCGGCCGGCGCTTTGCCCCCAGGCCGGCACAGAGGCACATCCCCAAGTGTCAGCACATCAGGAGCCACCCTCCTCCTCCTCCTCGCAGATGAAAACTGATGTGAAGAAGAGCAAAAGAGTCATGATCTTGGCTCACGTCTCACGTCCTGCTTTTTCTTTTTAGAAACACATTTAGCACAGTTCATCCGTATGATGATGAAAAAAAAATGTTACCTTATTTTAATTAAATGATTTTTTTTTGGTGGACTGGTGTTTGCGTAGCTGTGGTTATTTCAGTTTTTCTCTTATCATTCATACACCTTGACCTCCTAAAAATAATTTTTCAACCTGGAACGTACAATTAGCAGGCAATAGAACAGGTCACATTGGTCTTGGAACCATCAAAAAGCAGTATTCACACATTCTCGGCATCAATTTTCCTTAAAAACAACTGAAAAAGCAAGGTAAAGAGTGATTGATTTTTTTAATGAAAGTTATTTGATTTAATTTATTTAATTTTCATAATATTTGAAATATGTTGGGATTAATGTGACTCAATATAATCTGCAGCTCTTACACTCCAGGCACCTGATAAAGTGGAACGCAGTGTCTTTGCCTTACATGGCGCTCAGCTCTTCCTCAATCCCAGCAGAAGCACCAGCAGAAGCAGCAGCCTCCGGGTCCTGCCTCATGCACAGCTTAAAATGCAACACCAAGTAATACAACAAACAACAGGGAAAACCATTCACGATCAGACACATCCGTTGATTGCTGGCTCTCAGTAAAGGGACATTGCATCATTACATCACAAAATAGACTACATTTCAAGGTTAAAGAATTACCATGTTCTGCGATTCAGAACGAGGCAGCAAAACTTCCTATAATCTGTTGTGGCCCTATGACATTGTAAAGGAGCAGGCTTGTGAATACATCTCGTTTAATCCAATGGAAATATAACTCTCAACTTTTTTACGTTTTTGCCAATAAATAATACTACATTGTTAACTCTGCATAAAGAACCTTGGAATGGAACGTTTTTTGCAGTGAAATGTTTGCTGCATAACCTATACCCTTTCTCTCCTACATCACATTGCATTAGTCATTACAGTGATTAGTGAGCAGGAAGGGCTGCATCACATCGCAATTTGTGTGGAACTTGAATGCGAATTTGTTACAACATGGCGTAACTTACAGTCCTTTCACAAAATTCATGATTTTGTGCTCAATTTTGAGTTTGTAAAGTTTTTCTATAATGTCAATGATTTTATTTTGTGACTGAAATTAAATAATTTTGTGTCTGCAAAATTGGGACTGTAGTTCCACCTTAACCTACTAGTACTGTATGTCTTTGGACTGTGGGAAGAAACTGGAGCACCTGGAAGAAATCCACACAAATGAAGGGAGAACATACAATTCCATCCAGACTGCACCCCAGGAATTGAACCCAGGACCCCAGCTCTGTGAACCACAGTGCCAGCTCATTGCTATAGTCACTATAATTAATGTCAAAACTCATTTGCAAATGAGCAGCCTGGGATCCAAAAGGATCAAGACAAGGATCCAAACAAAGCACTATCCCAAAGCTTGGCTTTGTACCGTATATAATACAGGGCTTGATGCAGAAGGCAGATAATCAAAGTCCATGCAATAATTGCTAAGGGAAAGTGACTTTGTGTTCTTGGAGGGAAGTCACTCAACACGGAGCTGTGTTAGTGAAATGATTGTTCTGATGTACGGCTGATGTCCAAACACTGAAAACATGATTGTGTATGCAATCGCACTCCTGAGCTCCATTGGGTATGGTTAAAATAACTTTTTATAGTTCATCACATTCAAAGTGTGTGTACTTGATGAAAGTGTAACACGCATTTGGAGGAGTTATTCAGGATTTTCTTTCATTCAACTATTTCAAGACCCATTATTTTCAGATGTTGTAGTATACGTGAATAATGAAAGGCCTTCATATTACACAATGAAGGAATGACTTCGCAGGTGTGAAGAATGAAAGATTAATTCAGCTCACTTTGGGGAGTTTCACAATGGCCCTCCTTATAGAAATGTGGGTTTGATTAAAGGAGTGAAGAAAAAGCACTGAATAATATTTGCTTCTGTAAACGTAATCATCTCAAAATATGGTTGAAGAAATTGAAGAAGGTTAAACATAATCCAAAACGTATAAGGTCAATTTAAGTACAACCAGAATTCTAGTGTTTATGCAATGCATCTGTGGGTTGATATGAAATATGGCCGTACTTAAACTAAACGAGGTTATCGAGAGCATATTCCGAGTACGGCTGTGGCCAGTTGTACTGTGAACTGAGAGGACCGTATCTTATCCTGAACTGACTGTGCAAATACCGTCCTCTGCTGGCAGAAGGAATAGATTACAACGGCACTGTATTGGCGATTAGTCCTATTGCTAGAATATTGAAACAACAAGGAGTCCGCGGAGTCAAGCAATGCAGAATAAACAAGTACCTGAAATTCAATAGGATTTTGTGTATTGATTACAAATAGGTGTGAATTTCTCATGTACAGTGGTATTCATGGATTCCTTACACAAGCAGCCGTTGTTATGATACTTTCGTAATCTGAATATAAATCTGTTATCTACTTGAAACTGTAATTATTGAATAGATTAATGTCTTTGAAATGCTTCATTAACTGGGCAGTTTCCATGTTTGGAAATGTTTTTATTTTGATTGCTGATTGCTAGGTACTGTATGTTTAATAGGCATGCTGTTAATATTTTCTACAAATAAGACAGTTATGCTGTAGTAAGTTCTATATAAGTTATATAACATAAGTTATATTTTGTTCTGAGGTCAATTTGAATCTCATACTAAATTACTGGTGTCCTTTTATCTGAGAAACACTACCTGATTGATCACCTGATGCCTAGAAATTAGCATGCACAGTAGCCCAGTGTTTAGCATTGCTAGCTCACAGTGCTGAGGCCCTGGGTACACTTCTGGACCTGGGGTGCTATCTGTATGGAGCTTGTATGTTCTCCCCATGTTTGCATGAGTTTGCTTTGGGTGCTCCGGCTTCCTCCCACACTTCAAAGAACTACTGGTAGGTTAATTGGCTTCTGGGATAATTGGTGAGTGTCTGTGTCTTCCCTGCATTGGACTACCATCCAGTCCCAGGTATCTCCTGCTTATTACTTTCTGAGGCTCTGGCTCCCCCGTGACCCCCCGACCCCCTGACCACCTGACCCTGAATTGGATGAAGCGGTTAGAAAATGGGTGGTTTCTGTTATGCTCTGGTCATGCTCTGCCATAGCAACAACTTGTAAAAAATGCAGATGCTAGGATTTAACTCAAAGAAGGAGCTCAGATCACTGTGTTGGCATCACTGTACAGGTGTCCGGTTTGTTTTAGAACATGTGCTAAAATCTTATTTACTAACTTCTAGACTTTTTACCCCCCATATCAGCCTGCAGGTGCACAGTGGTCTGTGGACACCCTCCTTGCTCTGTCGTAAAACAGGAAATAAAAAGCAACTGGTTTTGACTTTAATGCACTGAGACTGTGGAACTCACAGAACTCTCTTGTCAGAAAGGCAGCTTCTAACAGCTTTTAAGTGAAGACTAAGAACACTTTTCTATTTTATTAAAATAGATTATATATGTTTTGTTTAAATATATGTTATAAATGTTAAAACGACAGCTCGTATAAGCTTGTATTTTTACCTTTCGATCATTTTTAGAATTGCTTTGAGTTGCTTTTACCATGATAAACAGTACAAAATATGAGGTGTTGAACTTGTCTAAAGTTTTAAAGCGCTTTATGACGTAAAGTGTGATGACAGTCCTTGGCGGTCTATGTAACAATTCTTCTTGAAGTAGGTCATCGGGCCAACAGTATACAAACATTACAGCTCAAGTGCTTTTGTATCTGAACGCTTTTAGGTAAGTAATTTAGCAGCTGCGGTATTAATCGTGATTTTAATGGCAAATTCAATTGCAGGTAAAATAAAAATGGCGGATAACTTTCTTTCTAGCTTCGTGAAGCGGTCGCGCCACATTATACATATATACCATAATAAGAAACATAATATGTACAGTAGAATTTTTCACTTTAAGCTGGCATTATCCAGAACCGGGTCAGGGAACGGACCCGGACCGTGCAGTGTGGTCCGTCGGCCTTCTAAAGATGTTTAGGAGATCGAGGCGCCCTTGGATTTGATTAGAAACTTGCATAATTTCTTAACTTGACCCCATTATCTTAAAAAAAACGGCCAGGCCAAGACCAAAGCATGAAGGCTGCGAGGATCGGGGGACTCTCATTTTTGGTCACAGCGTACAGTAGTAGATCAGTAACCTCTGTTTATCGTGATAACCTTTAATTATTTTCCAGTACTTTTTTAAATGATAAAACACATTGTCTCGCCAGTTTTGCTAAAGATACGGTTTTAGTGTTTACGCATAAATTTGTAAGCCGTAGGTTTAAATCTCGTGGTCTTATTTTCTGCATTTTCATCGTAAGGGAAGGCGCTCGTTTGCGATTTACGCGCTGAATATTGTAAGCAGAGGAGCCTTAAGGCACAGCCTCGCCTTAACACCATCGTTTGCATTGTCATTGTCATCCAGAAAAGCAGTCGTAAGAAAATGAATCTGTGGCGGCTCCGAACATTAAAAAAACTATATCTAGACTGCAAATACATCCCAATCTTACTATCAACACGTTTTAAGACCCCTCTCCTTTCCACCGGTATACAAGCTAAGAGAGAAATATTGGAAATCCCATCTGAAGTAGCCCTCGTCTCACCTTCGGAGCTGTGAGCGATGGGGATCATAATTAAAAGGGGTACAGTTACTTTGAAAATGTGTATGTGATACTTAAATTTAAATAAAATAAAAAGATAAATTATATAACACAGACTGCTATCTATGTCCATGTGTTTAAGACGTATGAATCGGTTTTAAAACAGGCACACCCCTTTACTTCTCACAAATCCGACTGGAGTCTCAGTCCGTCGTCGCGATGAATTAGGAGCTCAGATGTAGGCTAAGTGATTGCAATTTACTTATTTAAAAGAACCACTTCAAATCAAAAGGGAGACATTTTGTAATGGTAGTTATCGTATTATAGTATACGATAACTGTATACGTAGTATACGTAATTGTAGATATACAGTACATAAAGGGTATGAATAGGTGTGAGCTTTTACTGTATATTTAATATTTTATCTGACCCACTTGTAGAAACCGCCTACTCAGATTTATTTAAGTGGTCTGCCACCATAAAGACAGAAAAATATAATGACACCCTGTTACATTAACTGTAAAATAAACGCCGTAACTGCGGCCATATGAAAATTTGGATAAAGATTATACAAACATCCTAAGGAGCTCTATGACATATGAGCGTCGTAATAATGGTTGGTGACCTGACGTAACAGTGCTCCCTGAATTACGTGATCTGTATATACCCAAATACAGATATATCACATAGGGAGATGCAGTCAAACATTGCATTGCTATCGTCGTGGTGAACTATTTCTCCGCTGTTTAAAACTTGTTTGGTAAGTGTCATCAAATATGCTTGTCAATTTGTAGCGAAATCGATATACTGTATCATAATCCTTCAGCTATCTATAATGTAGTGAAACGGCTAATTAATATTGATCAATTCCCTTATTCACAGTGACTTTTGCTCAAACCCCTGTTGCATAATGGGTTAATTTTATATAAAAAAACATTTATATCATAGATATAATACAAGCTTTGAAATGAAATAGCACATTTCCAGGTTTCAGTTAAACATTTTTAAAAAAGCTCATGACTTTAAGCATTCTGAACATTGAGAATGTTATTTGGGAAACAAATGTTTATTATAATGTTTATGTTTAGGATCTGTCTCCTACTGAGTCAGCATGCAGCATTCAACACCATTAGGTTTAATATGAAAAAGTTGTGTATTTCCTGAATTGTTTTTTTTTATTCTTTTCTATTAGACCATACTAGACTGTGCAGGATATCATTTATTTGCCATTTTTGCCTTTTCCAGATACCTGGGAAACAAAGCTCATATCTCATTTGCCAATGGAGCCCAGTCCTAAGCCTGGTGCTCTGTCCCCCTCCCCGAAGGACACAGACTCGAATCGACCCGCGCCCTTAAGGCAACAGGATCTGATCTCCACGTACTGCCCGCCTCCCAAGATACAGCTTCTGAAGGACACCTTCCAAGAGAAACTGATGCAGGAAAAGGAGAAAAAAATGATCGCCATGTACAATCGGCGGCAGGAGGCAGCTCTACAGAAGATGAGAAAATGTTTCCAATATGTCAAATACGCTGCGGAGAAGAAGATGGGGAACAGCTATCGCTTCCAAGCCCAACAGGGCCCCGAGAAGAACATTGTGGGGTATGATCGGTCTTACCCCCTGAAGCCTATGGGTAACAGGAAAGTCTCCGGCCCTGGTGAGGTTCGGGCTGTGGACCGCCCGGACGCACAGAGTGATTCCTTGTTTGCCCCCACCCCGCCTCAGGATGGTCATGAGAGGCCCTGCGAGAGGCCGGGCAGGAGGGGCTCAAGAGTACGCAAACCTAAGGACAGGACTGTCCTCCCCATGGTGGCGACCCCTCCAGGGCAATGCCCTTCTCATGCCAATGGGAAGGAGCACTTTCAGTTGCAAGAGGAGCTACGAAAAGTGGCCGAGGCAGAGGCCGCGCTGAAGGAGGAGCATCGCCGGAGGGAGGCCAGCCTGCAGGATGAGATGCGCCGGAAGGAGGCCATGATGAAGGACGAGATTCGCCAGAAGGAGGCCATGATGCAGGCGAAGCTCTTCAGAGCTCAGGAGGAGCTGAGGATGGTTCCTAGAGAGATGGAAGACTCCAGAGAGGTGGCCGGAAGGGAAAATAGAGGCGAGGCAGAGCGAGCTTTGCCCCAGAGGACCATGGGCCAACCACCGCTCTAAGGCCGTGCCTCTTCTGACCTGCAGAATGGAGAAGCAAAAAGCCTTCACTCCAAGGAAAGCCCTTCCTATCAGAGGAGACAACCTTGATTATGGTTCTCCAATGGAAGATGGCGGATGCGCAGAATCGCACTTTCCCTCTGCGCTTTCCCATCAGGAGAGACGTCAAGTGAGCCCTTGCAGCCGTGGGCTAGAAGACGTCCCCTGTGGAAGGAGAAAGTATCTCAAGAAAGCAAGGCTCCCTGAAAGCGACGTGTCAGCGGCACAGGCCGCGCAGGGCCACTTCAGAAATAAGACCACATGTCTGGATGAACAAACTCTGTCAGTGGAAAACAGATATTTGTCCCCTACAAGTCTGATGTGCCCTACCGCTGAGCAATTTCCATATGAGAATAGCCAGAGTGGAAACCCTCAGCTGGTGCCCTGTGAACTGTGTCACGGGAAGTTTGCTGTAGAGAGGCTGGAGAAACACAGCAAGATCTGCAAGAAGCTTCAGAATTCAAAGAGGAAGGTTTTTGACTCTTTCAAGCACAGGGCCAAGGGAACAGAACTGGAGACATACATCCATAAGAAGAAGGTTAAACCGCCAATCGTGGTAAGGGCTATCCTTAAACTCTTTCCAAGCTTCCCTTTTTTTCTCCTAGAGTCAGACTCAGCTTATAAATCAATGTAAACAATAAATAAGTGTTTTATGAAGTACTCTTCTGAAAAACTGCCGCAAAGGCACATTTGCCAGACAGAATAAATGTGTCTTAGTGACTTCTGAATTCTGTTGTAAAAATCTACATATCAAGCAAATAGCACTCACAGGAAACAAAACCATAACTACGTAAATTGTACTCTCTACCCAATGACCTGAAAGGTAGCCCCAGAAAGCTACGTTATTACTGTATTGATATTTTCTTGCCTTGTGAATGGTTTGCGACCAGACTGTGTACGCAGTGCTAGTCTGGACTTTTTCTGGAAGCTGTTTTATTGGTTTCATTTCCTGTTCCCAGCTGAGAAAGAACAACTGGAGGCAGAAGCACGAGGATTTCATTCGGAGCATCAAACAGGCCAGGGAGGTGCAGCAGGTGATCACGCAAGGAGGGAAAGTTGTGAACCTGCCCCAGCCCCCCGCGAATCCAAACCCCGACTACGTGCTCTGCCCTCACTGCGGCCGGCGCTTTGCCCCCAGGCCGGCACAGAGGCACTTCCCCAAGTGTCAGCACATCAGGAGCCGCCCTCCTCCTCCTCCTCGCAGATGAAAACTGATGTGAAGAAGAGCAAAAGAGTCATGATCTTGGCTCACGACTCACGTCCTGCTTTTTCTTTTTAGAAACACATTTAGCACAGTTCATCCGTATGATGATGAAAAGAAAATGTTACCTTATTTTAATTAAATGATTTTTTTTTGGTGGACTGGTGTTTGCGTAGCTATGGTTATTTCAGTTTTTCTCTTATCATTCATACACCTTGACCTCCTAAAAATAATTTTTCAACCTGGAACGTACAATTAGCAGGCAATAGAACAGGTCACATTGGTCTTGGAACCATCAAAAAGCAGTATTCACACATTCTCGGCATCAATTTTCCTTAAAAACAACTGAAAAAGCAAGGTAAAGAGTGATTGATTTTTTTAATGAAAGTTATTTGATTTAATTTATTTAATTTTCATAATATTTGAAATATGTTGGGATTAATGTGACTCAATATTATCTGCAGCTCTTACACTCCAGGCACCTGATAAAGTGGAACGCAGTGTCTTTGCCTTACATGGCGCTCAGCTCTTCCTCAATCCCAGCAGAAGCACCAGCAGAAGCAGCAGCCTCCGGGTCCTGCCTCATGCACAGCTTAAAATGCAACACCAAGTAATACAACAAACAACAGGGAAAACCATTCACGATCAGACACATCCGTTGATTGCTGGCTCTCAGTAAAGGGACATTGCATCATTACATCACAAAATAGACTACATTTCAAGGTTAAAGAATTACCATGTTCTGCGATTCAGAACGAGGCAGCAAAACTTCCTATAATCTGATGTGGCCCTGTGACATTGTAAAGGAGCAGGCTTGTGAATACATCTCGTTTAATCCAATGGAAATATAACTCTCAACTTTTTTACGTTTTTGCCAATAAATAATACTACATTGTTAACTCTGCATAAAGAACCTTGGAATGGAACGTTTTTTGCAGTGAAATGTTTGCTGCATAACCTATACCCTTTCTCTCCTACATCACATTGCATTAGTCATTACAGTGATTAGTGAGCAGGAAGGGCTGCATCACATTGCAATTTGTGTGGAACTTGAATGCGAATTTGTTACAACATGGCGTAACTTACAGTCCTTTCACAAAATTCATGATTTTGTGCTCAATTTTGAGTTTGTAAAGTTTTTCTATAATGTCAATGATTTTATTTTGTGACTGAAATTAAATACTTTTGTGTCTGCAAAATTGGGACTGTAGTTCCACCTTAACCTACTAGTACTGTATGTCTTTGGACTGTGGGAAGAAACTGGAGCACCTGGAAGAAATCCACACAAATGAAGGGAGAACATACAATTCCATCCAGACTGCACCCCAGGAATTAAACCCAGGACCCCAGCTCTGTGAACCACAGTGCCACCTCATTGCTATAGTCACTATAATTAATGTCAAAACTCATTTGCAAATGAGCAGCCTGGGATCCAAAAGGATCAAGACAAGGATCCAAACAAAGCACTATCCCAAAGCTTGGCTTTGTACAGTATATCATACAGGGCTTGATGCAGAAGGCAGATAATCTAAGTCCATGCAATAATTGCTAAGGGAAAGTGACTTTGTGTTTTTGGAGGGAAGTCACTCAACATGGAGCTGTGTTAGTGAAATGATTGTTCTGATGTACGGCTGATGTCCAAACACTGAAAACATGATTGTATATGCAATCGCACTCCCGAGCTCCATTGGGTATGGTTAAAATAACTTTTTATAGTTCATCACATTCAAAGTGTGTGTACCTGATGAAAGTGTAACACGCATTTGGAGGAGTTATTCAGGATTTTCTTTCATTCAACTATTTCAAGACCCATTATTTTCAGATGTTGTAGTATACGTGAATAATGAAAGGCCTTCATATTACACAATGTAGGAATGACTTCGCAGGTGTGAAGAATAAAAGATTAATTCAGCTCACTTTGGGGAGTTTCACAATGGCCCTCCTTATAGAAATGTGGGTTTGATTAAAGGAGTGAAGAAAAAGCACTGAATAATATTTGCTTCTGTAAACGTAATCATCTCAAAATATGGTTGAAGAAATTGAAGAAGGTTAAACATAATCCAAAACGTATAAGGTCAATTTAAGTACAACCAGAATTCTAGTGTTTATGCAATGCATCTGTGGGTTGATATGAAATATGGCCGTACTTAAACTAAACGAGGTTATCGAGAGCATATTCCGAATACGGCTTTGGCCAGTTGTACTGTGAACTGCGAGGACCGTATCTTATCCTGAACTGGCTGTGCGAATATCGTCCTCTGCTGGCAGAAGGAATAGATTACAACGGCACTGTATTGGCGATTAGTCCTATTGCTAGAATATTGAAACAACAAGGAGTCCGCGGAGTCAAGCAATGCAGAATAAACAAGTACCTGAAATTCAATAGGATTTTGTGTATTGATTACAAATAGGTGTGGAATTCTCATGTACAGTGGTATTCATGGATTCCTTACACAAGCAGCCGTTGTTATGATACTTTCGTAAGATTTTATAAATCTGTTATCTACTTAAAACTGTAATTATTGAATAGATTAATGTCTTTGAAATGCGTCATTAACTGGGCAGTTTCCATGTTTGGAAATGTTTTTATTTTGATTGCTGATTGCTAGATACTGTATGTTTAATAGGCATGCTGTTAATATTTTCTACAAATAAGACAGTTATGCTGTAGTAAGTTCTATATAAGTTATATAACATAAGTTATATTTTGTTCTGAGGTCAATTTGAATCTCATACTAAATTACTGGTGTCCTTTTATCTGAGAAACACTACCTGATTGATCACCTGATGCCTAGAAATTAGCATGCACAGTAGCCCAGTGTTTAGCATTGCTAGCTCACAGTGCTGAGGCCCTGGGTACACTTCTGGACCTGGGGTGCTATCTGTATGGAGCTTGTATGTTCTCCCCATGTTTGCATGAGTTTGCTTTGGGTGCTCCGGCTTCCTCCCACACTTCAAAGAACTACTGGTAGGTTAATTGGCTTCTGGGATGATTGGTGAGTGTCTGTGTCTTCCCTGCATTGGACTACCATCCAGTCCCAGGTATCTCCTGCTTATTACTTTCTGAGGCTCTGGCTCCCCCGTGACCCCCCGACCCCCTGACCACCTGACCCTGAATTGGATGAAGCGGTTAGAAAATGGGTGGTTTCTGTTATGCTCTGGTCATGCTCTGCCATAGCAACAACTTGTAAAAAATGCAGATGCTAGGATTTAACTCAAAGAAGGAGCTCAGATCACTGTGTTGGCATCGCTGTACAGGTGTCCGGTTTGTTTTAGAACATGTGCTAAAATCTTATTTACTAACTTCTAGACTTTTTACCCCCCATATCAGCCTGCAGGTGCACAGTGGTCTGTGGACACCCTCCTTGCTCTGTCGTAAAAGAGGAAATAAAAAGCAACTGGTTTTGACTTTAATGCACTGAGACTGTGGAACTCACAGAACTCTCTTGTCAGAAAGGCAGCTTCTAACAGATTTTAAGTGAAGACTAAGAACACTTTTCTATTTTATTAAAATAGATTATATATGTTTTGTTTAAATATATGTTATAAATGTTAAAACGACAGCTCGTATAAGCTTGTATTTTTACCTTTCGATCATTTTTAGAATTGCTTTGAGTTGCTTTTACCATGATAAACAGTACAAAATATGAGGTGTTGAACTTGTCTAAAGTTTTAAAGCGCTTTATGACGTAAAGTGTGATGACAGTCCTTGGCGGTCTATGTAACAATTCTTCTTGAAGTAGGTCATCGGGCCAACAGTATATAAACATTACAGCTCAAGTGCTTTTGTATCTGAACGCTTTTAGGTAAGTTATTTAGCAGCTGCGGTATTAATAATGATTTTAATGGCAAATTCAATTGCAGGTAAAATAAAAATGGCGGATAACTTTCTTTCTAGCTTCGTGAAGCGGTCGCGCTATATTATACATATATACCATAATAAGAAACATAATATGTACAGTAGAATTTTTCACTTTAAGCTGGCATTATCCAGAACCGGGTCAGGGAACGGACCCGGACCGTGCAGTGTGGTCCGTCGGCCTTCTAAAGATGTTTAGGAGATCGAGGCGCCCTTGGATTTGATTAGAAACTTGCATAATTTCTTAACTTGACCCCATTATCTTAAAAAAAACGGCCAGGCCAAGACCAAAGCATGAAGGCTGCGAGGATCGGGGGACTCTCATTTTTGGTCACAGCGTACAGTAGTAGATCAGTAACCTCTGTTTATCGTGATAACCTTTAATTATTTTCCAGTACTTTTTTAAATGATAAAACACATTGTCTCGCCAGTTTTGCTAAAGATACGGTTTTAGTGTTTACGCATAAATTTGTAAGCCGTAGGTTTAAATCTCGTGGTCTTATTTTCTGCATTTTCATCTTAAGGGAAGGCGCTCGTTTGCGATTTACGCGCTGAATATTGTAAGCAGAGGAGCCTTAAGGCACAGCCTCGCCTTAACACCATCGTTTGCATTGTCATTGTCATCCAGAAAAGCAGTCGTAAGAAAATGAATCTGTGGCGGCTCCGAACATTAAAAAAACTATATCTAGACTGCAAATACATCCCAATCTTACTATCAACACGTTTTAAGACCCCTCTCCTTTCCACCGGTATACAAGCTAAGAGAGAAATATTGGAAATCCCATCTGAAGTAGCCCTCGTCTCACCTTCGGAGCTGTGAGCGATGGGGATCATAATTAAAAGGGGTCCAGTTACTTTGAAAATGTGTATGTGATACTTAAATTTAAATAAAATAAAAAGATAAATTATATAACACAGACTGCTATCTATGTCCATGTGTTTAAGACGTATGAATCGGTTTTAAAACAAGCACACCCCTTCTCACAAATCCGACTGGAGTCTCAGTCCGTCGTCGCGATGAATTAGGAGCTCAGATGTAGGCTAAGTGATTGCAATTTACTTATTTAAAAGAACCACTTCAAATCAAAAGGGAGACATTTTGTAATGGTAGTTATCGTATTATAGTATACGATAACTGTATACGTAGTATACGTAATTGTAGATATACAGTACATAAAGGGTATGAATAGGTGTGAGCTTTTACTGTATATTTAATATTTTATCTGACCCACTTGTAGAAACCGCCTACTCAGATTTATTTAAGTGGTCTGCCACCATAAAGACAGAAAAATATAATGACACCCTGTTACATTAACTGTAAAATAAACGCCGTAACTGCGGCCATATGAAAATTTGGATAAAGATTATACAAACATCCTAAGGAGCTCTATGACATATGAGCGTCGTAATAATGGTTGGTGACCTGACGTACGTGATGTCCCTGAATTACGTGATCTGTATATACCCAAATACAGATATATCACATAGGGAGATGCAGTCAAACATTGCATTGCTATCGTCGTGGTGAACTATTTCTCCGCTGTTTAAAACTTGTTTGGTAAGTGTCATCAAATATGCTTGTCAATTTGTAGCGAAATCGATATACTGTATCATAATCCTTCAGCTATCTATAATGTAGTGAAACGGCTAATTAATATTGATAAATTCCCTTATTCACAGTGACTTTTGCTGAAACCCCTGTTGCATAATGGGTTAATTTTATATAAAAAAACATTTATATCATAGATATAATACAAGCTTTGAAATGAAATAGCACATTTCCAGGTTTCAGTTAAACATTTTTAAAAAAGCTCATGACTTTAAGCATTCTGAACATTGAGAATGTTATTTGGGAAACAAATGTTTATTATAATGTTTATGTTTAGGATCTGTCTCCTACTGAGTCAGCATGCAGCATTCAACACCATTAGGTTTAATATTAAAAAGTTGTTTATTTCCTGAATTGTTTTTTTTTTATTCTTTTCTATTAGACCATACTAGACTGTGCAGGATATCATTTATTTGCCATTTTTGCCTTTTCCAGATACCTGGGAAACAAAGCTCATATCTCATTTGCCAATGGAGCCCAGTCCTAAGCCTGGTGCTCTGTCCCCCTCCCCGAAGGACACAGACTCGAATCGACCCGCGCCCTTAAGGCGACAGGATCTGATTTCCACGTACTGCCCGCCTCCCAAGATACAGCTTCTGAAGGCCACCTTCCAAGAGAAACTGATGCAGGAAAAGGAGAAAAAAATGATCGCCATGTACAATCGGCGGCAGGAGGCAGCTCTACAGAAGATGAGAAAATGTTTCCAATATGTCAAATACGCTGCGGAGAAGAAGATGGGGAACAGCTATCGCTTCCAAGCCCAACAGGGCCCCGAGAAGAACATTGTGGGGTATGATCGGTCTTACCCCCTGAAGCCTATGGGTAACAGGAAAGTCTCCGGCCCTGGTGAGGTTCGGGCTGTGGACCGCCCGGACGCACAGAGTGATTCCTTGTTTGCCCCCACCCCGCCTCAGGATGGTCATGAGAGGCCCTGCGAGAGGCCGGGCAGGAGGGGCTCAAGAGTACGCAAACCTAAGGACAGGACTGTCCTCCCCATGGTGGCGACCCCTCCAGGGCAATGCCCTTCTCATGCCAATGGGAAGGAGCACTTTCAGTTGCAAGAGGAGCTCCGAAAAGTGGCCGAGGCAGAGGCCGCGCTGAAGGAGGAGCATCGCCGGAGGGAGGCCAGCCTGCAGGATGAGATGCGCCGGAAGGGGGCCATGATGAAGGACGAGATTCGCCAGAAGGAGGCCATGATGCAGGCGAAGCTCTTCAGAGCTCAGGAGGAGCTGAGGATGGTTCCGAGAGAGATGGAAGACTCCAGAGAGGTGGCCGGAAGGGAAAATAGAGGTGAGGCAGAGCGAGCTTTGCCCCAGAGGACCATGGGCCAACCACCGCTCTAAGGCCGTGCCTCTTCTGACCTGCAGAATGGAGAAGCAAAAAGCCTTCACTCCAAGGAAAGCCCTTCCTATCAGAGGAGACAACCTTGATTATGGTACTCCAATGGAAGATGGCGGATGCGCAGAATCGCACTTTCCCTCTGCGCTTTCCCATCAGGAGAGACGTCAAGTGAGCCCTTGCAGCCGTGGGCTAGAAGACGTCCCCTGTGGAAGGAGAAAGTATCTCAAGAAAGCAAGGCTCCCTGAAAGCGACGTGTCAGCGGCACAGGCCGCGCAGGGCCACTTCAGAAATAAGACCACATGTCTGGATGAACAAACTCTGTCAGTGGAAAACAGATATTTGTCCCCTACAAGTCTGATGTGCCCTACCGCTGAGCAATTTCCATATGAGAATAGCCAGAGTGGAAACCCTCAGCTGGTGCCCTGTGAACTGTGTCACGGGAAGTTTGCTGTAGAGAGGCTGGAGAAACACAGCAAGATCTGCAAGAAGCTTCAGAATTCAAAGAGGAAGGTTTTTGACTCTTTCAAGCACAGGGCCAAGGGAACAGAACTGGAGACATACATCCATAAGAAGAAGGTTAAACCGCCAATCGTGGTAAGGGCTATCCTTAAACTCTTTCCAAGCTTCCCTTTTTTTCTCCTAGAGTCAGACTCAGCTTATAAATCAATGTAAACAATAAATAAGTGTTTTATGAAGTACTCTTCTGAAAAACTGCCGCAAAGGCACATTTGCCAGACAGAATAAATGTGTCTTAGTGACTTCTGAATTCTGTTGTAAAAATCTACATATCAAGCAAATAGCACTCACAGGAAACAAAACCATAACTACGTAAATTGTACTCTCTACGCAATGACCTGAAAGGTAGCCCCAGAAAGCTACGTTATTACTGTATTGATATTTTCTTGCCTTGTGAATGGTTTGCGACCAGACTGTGTACGCAGTGCTAGTCTGGACTTTTTCTGGAAGCTGTTTTATTGGTTTCATTTCCTGTTCCCAGCTGAGAAAGAACAACTGGAGGCAGAAGCACGAGGATTTCATTCGGAGCATCAAACAGGCCAGGGAGGTGCAGCAGGTGATCACGCAAGGAGGGAAAGTTGTGAACCTGCCCCAGCCCCCCGCGAATCCAAACCCCGACTACGTGCCCTGCCCTCACTGCGGCCGGCGCTTTGCCCCCAGGCCGGCACAGAGGCACTTCCCCAAGTGTCAGCACATCAGGAGCCGCCCTCCTCCTCCTCCTCGCAGATGAAAACTGATGTGAAGAAGAGCAAAAGAGTCATGATCTTGGCTCACGACTCACGTCCTGCTTTTTCTTTTTAGAAACACATTTAGCACAGTTCATCCGTATGATGATGAAAAAAAAATGTTACCTTATTTTAATTAAATGATTTTTTTTTGGTGGACTGGTGTTTGCGTAGCTGTGGTTATTTCAGTTTTTCTCTTATCATTCATACACCTTGACCTCCTAAAAATAATTTTTCAACCTGGAACGTACAATTAGCAGGCAATAGAACAGGTCACATTGGTCTTGGAACCATCAAAAAGCAGTATTCACACATTCTCGGCATCAATTTTCCTTAAAAACAACTGAAAAAGCAAGGTAAAGAGTGATTGATTTTTTTAATGAAAGTTATTTGATTTAATTTATTTAATTTTCATAATATTTGAAATATGTTGGGATTAATGTGACTCAATATTATCTGCAGCTCTTACACTCCAGGCACCTGATAAAGTGGAACGCAGTGTCTTTGCCTTACATGGCGCTCAGCTCTTCCTCAATCCCAGCAGAAGCACCAGCAGAAGCAGCAGCCTCCGGGTCCTGCCTCATGCACAGCTTAAAATGCAACACCAAGTAATACAACAAACAACAGGGAAAACCATTCACGATCAGACACATCCGTTGATTGCTGGCTCTCAGTAAAGGGACATTGCATCATTACATCACAAAATAGACTACATTTCAAGGTTAAAGAATTACCATGTTCTGCGATTCAGAACGAGGCACCAAAACTTCCTATAATCTGTTGTGGCCCTATGACATTGTAAAGGAGCAGGCTTGTGAATACATCTCGTTTAATCCAATGGAAATATAACTCTCAACTTTTTTACGTTTTTGCCAATAAATAACACTACATTGTTAACTCTGCATAAAGAACCTTGGAATGGAACGTTTTTTGCAGTGAAATGTTTGCTGCATAACCTATACCCTTTCTCTCCTACATCACATTGCATTAGTCATTACAGTGATTAGTGAGCAGGAAGGGCTGCATCACATCGCAATTTGTGTGGAACTTGAATGCGAATTTGTTACAACATGGCGTAACTTACAGTCCTTTCACAAAATTCATGATTTTGTGCTCAATTTTGAGTTTGTAAAGTTTTTCTATAATGTCAATGATTTTATTTTGTGACTGAAATTAAATAATTTTGTGTCTGCAAAATTGGGACTGTAGTTCCACCTTAACCTACTAGTACTGTATGTCTTTGGACTGTGGGAAGAAACTGGAGCACCTGGAAGAAATCCACACAAATGAAGGGAGAACATACAATTCCATCCAGACTGCACCCCAGGAATTGAACCCAGGACCCCAGCTCTGTGAACCACAGTGCCAGCTCATTGCTATAGTCACTATAATTAATGTCAAAACTCATTTGCAAATGAGCAGCCTGGGATCCAAAAGGATCAAGACAAGGATCCAAACAAAGCACTATCCCAAAGCTTGGCTTTGTACCGTATATAATACAGGGCTTGATGCAGAAGGCAGATAATCAAAGTCCATGCAATAATTGCTAAGGGAAAGTGACTTTGTGTTCTTGGAGGGAAGTCACTCAACATGGAGCTGTGTTAGTGAAATGATTGTTCTGATGTACGGCTGATGTCCAAACACTGAAAACATGATTGTGTATGCAATCGCACTCCTGAGCTCCATTGGGTATGGTTAAAATAACTTTTTATAGTTCATCACATTCAAAGTGTGTGTACTTGATGAAAGTGTAACACGCATTTGGAGGAGTTATTCAGGATTTTCTTTCATTCAACTATTTCAAGACCCATTATTTTCAGATGTTGTAGTATACGTGAATAATGAAAGGCCTTCATATTACACAATGTAGGAATGACTTCGCAGGTGTGAAGAATAAAAGATTAATTCAGCTCACTTTGGGGAGTTTCACAATGGCCCTCCTTATAGAAATGTGGGTTTGATTAAAGGAGTGAAGAAAAAGCACTGAATAATATTTGCTTCTGTAAACGTAATCATCTCAAAATATGGTTGAAGAAATTGAAGAAGGTTAAACATAATCCAAAACGTATAAGGTCAATTTAAGTACAACCAGAATTCTAGTGTTTATGCAATGCATCTGTGGGTTGATATGAAATATGGCCGTACTTAAACTAAACGAGGTTATCGAGAGCATATTCCGAATACGGCTTTGGCCAGTTGTACTGTGAACTGCGAGGACCGTATCTTATCCTGAACTGGCTGTGCGAATACCGTCCTCTGCTGGCAGAAGGAATAGATTACAACGGCACTGTATTGGCGATTAGTCCTATTGCTAGAATATTGAAACAACAAGGAGTCCGCGGAGTCAAGCAATGCTGAATAAACAAGTACCTGAAATTCAATAGGATTTTGTGTATTGATTACAAATAGGTGTGGAATTCTCATGTACAGTGGTATTCATGGATTCCTTACACAAGCAGCAGTTGTTATGATGCTTTCGTAATCTGAATATAAATCTGTTATCTACTTAAAACTGTAATTATTGAATAGAGTAATGTCTTTGAAATGCTTCATTAACTGGGCAGTTTCCATGTTTGGAAATGTTTTTATTTTGATTGCTGATTGCTAGATACTGTATGTTTAATAGGCATGCTGTTAATATTTTCTACAAGAGCCAAATAAGACAGTTATGCTGTAGTAAGTTCTATATAAGTTATATAACATAAGTTATATTTTGTTCTGAGGTCAATTTGAATCTCATACTAAATAACTGGTGTCCTTTTATCTGAGAAACACTACCTGATTGATCACCTGATGCCTAGAAATTAGCATGCACAGTAGCCCAGCGTTTAGCATTGCTAGCTCACAGTGCTGAGGCCCTGGGTACACTTCTGGACCTGGGGTGCTATCTGTATGGAGCTTGTATGTTCTCCCCATGTTTGCATGAGTTTGCTTTGGGTGCTCCGGCTTCCTCCCACAGTTCAAAGAACTACTGGTAGGTTAATTGGCTTCTGGGATAATTGGTGAGTGTCTGTGTCTTCCCTGCATTGGACTACCATCCAGTCCCAGGTATCTCCTGCTTATTACTTTCTGAGGCTCTGGCTCCCCCGTGCCCCGCGACCCCCTGACCCCCTGACCCTGAATTGGATGAAGCGGTTAGAAAATGGGTGGTTTCTGTTATGCTCTGGTCATGCTCTGCCATAGCAACAACTTGTAAAAAATGCAGATGCTAGGATTTAACTCAAAGAAGGAGCTCAGATCACTGTGTTGGCATCACTGTACAGGTGTCCGGTGTGTTTTAGAACATATGTTAAAATCTTATTTACTAACTTCTAGACTTTTTACCCCCCATATCAGCCTGCAGGTGCACAGTGGTCTGTGGACACCCTCCTTGCTCTGTCGTAAAACAGGAAATAAAAAGCAACTGGTTTTGACTTTAATGCACTGAGACTGTGGAACTCACAGAACTCTCTTGTCAGAAAGGCAGCTTCTAACAGCTTTTAAGTGAAGACTAAGAACACTTTTCTATTTTATTAAAATAGATGATATATGTTTTGTTTAAATATATGTTATAAATGTTAAAACGACAGCTCGTATAAGCTTGTATTTTTACCTTTCGATCATTTTTATAATTGCTTTGAGTTGCTTTTACCATGATAAACAGTACAAAATATGAGGTGTTGAACTTGTCTAAAGTTTTAAAGCGCTTTATGACGTAAAGTGTGATGACAGTCCTTGGCGGTCTATGTAACAATTCTTCTTGAAGTAGGTCATCGGGCCAACAGTATACAAACATTACAGCTCAAGTGCTTTTGTATCTGAACGCTTTTAGGTAAGTTATTTAGCAGCTGCGGTATTAATAATGATTTTAATGGCAAATTCAATTGCAGGTAAAATAAAAATGGCGGATAACTTTCATTCTAGCTTCGTGAAGCGGTCGCGCTATATTATACATATATACCATAATAAGAAACATAATATGTACAGTAGAATTTTTCACTTTAAGCTGGCATTATCCAGAACCGGGTCAGGGCCCGGACCCGGACCGTGCAGTGTGGTCCGCCGGCCTTCTAAAGATGTTTAGGAGATCGAGGCGCCCTTGGATTTGATTAGAAACTTGCATAATTTCTTAACTTGACCCCATTATCTTAAAAAAAACGGCCAGGCCAAGACCAAAGCATGAAGGCTGCGAGGATCGGGGGACTCTCATTTTTGGTCACAGCGTACAGTAGTAGATCAGTAACCTCTGTTTATCGTGATAACCTTTAATTATTTTCCAGTACTTTTTTAAATGATAAAACACATTGTCTCGCCAGTTTTGCTAAAGATACGGTTTTAGTGTTTACGCATAAATTTGTAAGCCGTAGGTTTAAATCTCGTGGTCTTATTTTCTGCATTTTCATCGTAAGGGAAGGCGCTCGTTTGCGATTTACGCACTGAATATTGTAAGCAGAGGAGCCTTAAGGCACAGCCTCGCCTTAACACCATCGTTTGCATTGTCATTGTCATCCAGAAAAGCAGTCGTAAGAAAATGAATCTGTGGCGGCTCCGAACATTAAAAAAACTATATCTAGACTGCAAATACATCCCAATCTTACTATCAACACGTTTTAAGACCCCTCTCCTTTCCACCGGTATACAAGCTAAGAGAGAAATATTGGAAATCCCATCTGAAGTAGCCCTCGTCTCACCTTCGGAGCTGTGAGCGATGGGGATCATAATTAAAAGGGGTACAGTTACTTTGAAAATGTGTATGTGATACTTAAATTTAAATAAAATAAAAAGATAAATTATATAACACAGACTGCTATCTATGTCCATGTGTTTAAGACGTATGAATCGGTTTTAAAACAGGCACACCCCTTTACTTCTCACAAATCCGACTGGAGTCTCAGTCCGTCGTCGCGATGAATTAGGAGCTCAGATGTAGGCTAAGTGATTGCAATTTACTTATTTAAAAGAACCACTTCAAATCAAAAGGGAGACATTTTGTAATGGTAGTTATCGTATTATAGTATACGATAACTGTATACGTAGTATACGTAATTGTAGATATACAGTACATAAAGGGTATGAATAGGTGTGAGCTTTTACTGTATATTTAATATTTTATCTGACCCACTTGTAGAAACCGCCTACTCAGATTTATTTAAGTGGTCTGCCACCATAAAGACAGAAAAATATAATGACACCCTGTTACATTAACTGTAAAATAAACGCCGTAACTGCGGCCATATGAAAATTTGGATAAAGATTATACAAACATCCTAAGGAGCTCTATGACATATGAGCGTCGTAATAATGGTTGGTGACCTGACGTAACAGTGCTCCCTGAATTACGTGATCTGTATATACCCAAATACAGATATATCACATAGGGAGATGCAGTCAAACATTGCATTGCTATCGTCGTGGTGAACTATTTCTCCGCTGTTTAAAACTTGTTTGGTAAGTGTCATCAAATATGCTTGTCAATTTGTAGCGAAATCGATATACTGTATCATAATCCTTCAGCTATCTATAATGTAGTGAAACGGCTAATTAATATTGATAAATTCCCTTATTCACAGTGACTTTTGCTCAAACCCCTGTTGCATAATGGGTTAATTTTATATAAAAAAACATTTATATCATAGATATAATACAAGCTTTGAAATGAAATAGCACATTTCCAGGTTTCAGTTAAACATTTTTAAAAAAGCTCATGACTTTAAGCATTCTGAACATTGAGAATGTTATTTGGGAAACAAATGTTTATTATAATGTTTATGTTTAGGATCTGTCTCCTACTGAGTCAGCATGCAGCATTCAACACCATTAGGTTTAATATGAAAAAGTTGTGTATTTCCTGAATTGTTTTTTTTTATTCTTTTCTATTAGACCATACTAGACTGTGCAGGATATCATTTATTTGCCATTTTTGCCTTTTCCAGATACCTGGGAAACAAAGCTCATATCTCATTTGCCAATGGAGCCCAGTCCTAAGCCTGGTGCTCTGTCCCCCTCCCCGAAGGACACAGACTCGAATCGACCCGCGCCCTTAAGGCAACAGGATCTGATCTCCACGTACTGCCCGCCTCCCAAGATACAGCTTCTGAAGGACACCTTCCAAGAGAAACTGATGCAGGAAAAGGAGAAAAAAATGATCGCCATGTACAATCGGCGGCAGGAGGCAGCTCTACAGAAGATGAGAAAATGTTTCCAATATGTCAAATACGCTGCGGAGAAGAAGATGGGGAACAGCTATAGCTTCCAAGCCCAACAGGGCCCCGAGAAGAACATTGTGGGGTATGATCGGTCTTACCCCCTGAAGCCTATGGGTAACAGGAAAGTCTCCGGCCCTGGTGAGGTTCGGGCTGTGGACCGCCCGGACGCACAGAGTGATTCCTTGTTTGCCCCCACCCCGCCTCAGGATGGTCATGAGAGGCCCTGCGAGAGGCCGGTCAGGAGGGGCTCAAGAGTACACAAACCTAAGGACAGGACTGTCCTCTCCAGGGCAATGCCCTTCTCATGCCAATGGGAAGGAGCACTTTCAGTTGCAAGAGGAGCTACGAAAAGTGGCCGAGGCAGAGGCCGCGCTGAAGGAGGAGCATCGCCGGAGGGAGGCCAGCCTGCAGGATGAGATGCGCCGGAAGGAGGCCATGATGAAGGACGAGATTCGCCAGAAGGAGGCCATGATGCAGGCGAAGCTCTTCAGAGCTCAGGAGGAGCTGAGGATGGTTCCGAGAGAGATGGAAGACTCCAGAGAGGTGGCCGGAAGGGAAAATAGAGGCGAGGCAGAGCGAGCTTTGCCCCAGAGGACCATGGGCCAACCACCGCTCTAAGGCCGTGCCTCTTCTGACCTGCAGGATGGAGAAGCAAAAAGCCTTCACTCCAAGGAAAGCCCTTCCTATCAGAGGAGACAACCTTGATTATGGTTCTCCAATGGAAGATGGCGGATGCGCAGAATCGCACTTTCCCTCTGCGCTTTCCCATCAGGAGAGACGTCAAGTGAGCCCTTGCAGCCGTGGGCTAGAAGACGTCCCCTGTGGAAGGAGAAAGTATCTCAAGAAAGCAAGGCTCCCTGAAAGCGACGTGTCAGCGGCACAGGCCGCGCAGGGCCACTTCAGAAATAAGACCACATGTCTGGATGAACAAACTCTGTCAGTGGAAAACAGATATTTGTCCCCTACAAGTCTGATGTGCCCTACCGCTGAGCAATTTCCATATGAGAATAGCCAGAGTGGAAACCCTCAGCTGGTGCCCTGTGAACTGTGTCACGGGAAGTTTGCTGTAGAGAGGCTGGAGAAACACAGCAAGATTTGCAAGAAGCTTCAGAATTCAAAGAGGAAGGTTTTTGACTCTTTCAAGCACAGGGCCAAGGGAACAGAACTGGAGACATACATCCATAAGAAGAAGGTTAAACCGCCAATCGTGGTAAGGGCTATCCTTAAACTCTTTCCAAGCTTCCCTTTTTTTCTCCTAGAGTCAGACTCAGCTTATAAATCAATGTAAACAATAAATAAGTGTTTTATGAAGTACTCTTCTGAAAAACTGCCGCAAAAGCACATTTGCCAGACAGAATAAATGTGTCTTAGTGACTTCTGAATTCTGTTGTAAAAATCTACATATCAAGCAAATAGCACTCACAGGAAACAAAACCATAACTACGTAAATTGTACTCTCTACCCAATGACCTGAAAGGTAGCCCCAGAAAGCTACGTTATTACTGTATTGATATTTTCTTGCCTTGTGAATGGTTTGCGACCAGACTGTGTACGCAGTGCTAGTCTGGACTTTTTCTGGAAGCTGTTTTATTGGTTTCATTTCCTGTTCCCAGCTGAGAAAGAACAACTGGAGGCAGAAGCACGAGGATTTCATTCGGAGCATCAAACAGGCCAGGGAGGTGCAGCAGGTGATCACGCAAGGAGGGAAAGTTGTGAACCTGCCCCAGCCCCCCGCGAATCCAAACCCCGACTACGTGCCCTGCCCTCACTGCGGCCGGCGCTTTGCCCCCAGGCCGGCACAGAGGCACTTCCCCAAGTGTCAGCACATCAGGAGCCGCCCTCCTCCTCCTCCTCGCAGATGAAAACTGATGTGAAGAAGAGCAAAAGAGTCATGATCTTGGCTCACGACTCACGTCCTGCTTTTTCTTTTTAGAAACACATTTAGCACAGTTCATCCGTATGATGATGAAAAAAAAATGTTACCTTATTTTAATTAAATGATTTTTTTTTGGTGGACTGGTGTTTGCGTAGCTGTGGTTATTTCAGTTTTTCTCTTATCATTCATACACCTTGACCTCCTAAAAATAATTTTTCAACCTGGAACGTACAATTAGCAGGCAATAGAACAGGTCACATTGGTCTTGGAACCATCAAAAAGCAGTATTCACACATTCTCGGCATCAATTTTCCTTAAAAACAACTGAAAAAGCAAGGTAAAGAGTGATTGATTTTTTTAATGAAAGTTATTTGATTTAATTTATTTAATTTTCATAATATTTGAAATATGTTGGGATTAATGTGACTCAATATTATCTGCAGCTCTTACACTCCAGGCACCTGATAAAGTGGAACGCAGTGTCTTTAACTTACATGGCGCTCAGCTCTTCCTCAATCCCAGCAGAAGCACCAGCAGAAGCAGCAGCCTCCGGGTCCTGCCTCATGCACAGCTTAAAATGCAACACCAAGTAATACAACAAACAACAGGGAAAACCATTCACGATCAGACACATCCGTTGATTGCTGGCTCTCAGTAAAGGGACATTGCATCATTACATCACAAAATAGACTACATTTCAAGGTTAAAGAATTACCATGTTCTGCGATTCAGAACGAGGCAGCAAAACTTCCTATAATCTGTTGTGGCCCTATGACATTGTAAAGGAGCAGGCTTGTGAATACATCTCATTTAATCCAATGGAAATATAACTCTCAACTTTTTTACGTTTTTGCCAATAAATAATACTACATTGTTAACTCTGCATAAAGAACCTTGGAATGGAACGTTTTTTGCAGTGAAATGTTTGCTGCATAACCTATACCCTTTCTCTCCTACATCACATTGCATTAGTCATTACAGTGATTAGTGAGCAGGAAGGGCTGCATCACATCGCAATTTGTGTGGAACTTGAATGCGAATTTGTTACAACATGGCGTAACTTACAGTCCTTTCACAAAATTCATGATTTTGTGCTCAATTTTGAGTTTGTAAAGTTTTTCTATAATGTCAATGATTTTATTTTGTGACTGAAATTAAATAATTTTGTGTCTGCAAAATTGGGACTGTAGTTCCACCTTAACCTACTAGTACTGTATGTCTTTGGACTGTGGGAAGAAACTGGAGCACCTGGAAGAAATCCACACAAATGAAGGGAGAACATACAATTCCATCCAGACTGCACCCCAGGAATTGAACCCAGGACCCCAGCTCTGTGAACCACAGTGCCACCTCATTGCTATAGTCACTATAATTAATGTCAAAACTCATTTGCAAATGAGCAGCCTGGGATCCAAAAAGATCAAGACAAGGATCCAAACAAAGCACTATCCCAAAGCTTGGCTTTGTACAGTATATCATACAGGGCTTGATGCAGAAGGCAGATAATCTAAGTCCATGCAATAATTGCTAAGGGAAAGTGACTTTGTGTTTTTGGAGGGAAGTCACTCAACATGGAGCTGTGTTAGTGAAATGATTGTTCTGATGTACGGCTGATGTCCAAACACTGAAAACATGATTGTATATGCAATCGCACTCCCGAGCTCCATTGGGTATGGTTAAAATAACTTTTTATAGTTCATCACATTCAAAGTGTGTGTACCTGATGAAAGTGTAACACGCATTTGGAGGAGATATTCAGGATTTTCTTTCATTCAACTATTTCAAGACCCATTATTTTCAGATGTTGTAGTATACGTGAATAATGAAAGGCCTTCATATTACACAATGAAGGAATGACTTCGCAGGTGTGAAGAATAAAAGATTAATTCAGCTCACTTTGGGGAGTTTCACAATGGCCCTTTAAAGAAATGTGGGTTTGATTAAAGGAGTGAAGAAAAAGCACTGAATAATATTTGCTTCTGTAAACGTAATCATCTCAAAATATGGTTAAAGAAATTGAAGAAGGTTAAACATAATCCAAAACGTATAAGGTCAATTTAAATACACCCAGAATTCTAGTGTTTATGCAATGCATCTGTGGGTTGATATGAAATACGGCCGTTCTTAAACTAAACGAGGTTATCGAGAGCATATTCCGATTACGGCTGTGGCCAGTTGTACTGTGAACTGAGAGGACCGTATCTTATCCTGAACTGACTGTGCAAATACCGTCCTCTGCTGGCAGAAGGAATAGATTACAACGGCACTGTATTGGCGATTAGTCCTATTGCTAGAATATTGAAACAACAAGGAGTCCGCGGAGTCAAGCAATGCAGAATAAACAAGTACCTGAAATTCAATAGGATTTTGTGTATTGATTACAAATAGGTGTGAATTTCTCATGTACAGTGGTATTCATGGATTCCTTACACAAGCAGCCGTTGTTATGATACTTTCGTAATCTGAATATAAATCTGTTATCTACTTGAAACTGTAATTATTGAATAGATTAATGTCTTTGAAATGCTTCATTAACTGGGCAGTTTCCATGTTTGGAAATGTTTTTATTTTGATTGCTGATTGCTAGGTACTGTATGTTTAATAGGCATGCTGTTAATATTTTCTACAAATAAGACAGTTATGCTGCAGTAAGTTATATAACATAAGTTATATTTTGTTCTGAGGTCAATTTGAATCTCATACTAAATTACTGGTGTCCTTTTATCTGAGAAACACTACCTGATTGATCACCTGATGCCTAGAAATTAGCATGCACAGTAGCCCAGTGTTTAGCATTGCTAGCTCACAGTGCTGAGGCCCTGGGTACACTTCTGGACCTGGGGTGCTATCTGTATGGAGCTTGTATGTTCTCCCCATGTTTGCATGAGTTTGCTTTGGGTGCTCCGGCTTCCTCCCACACTTCAAAGAACTACTGGTAGGTTAATTGGCTTCTGGGATAATTGGTGAGTGTCTGTGTCTTCCCTGCATTGGACTACCATCCAGTCCCAGGTATCTCCTGCTTATTACTTTCTGAGGCTCTGGCTCCCCCGTGACCCCCCGACCCCCTGACCACCTGACCCTGAATTGGATGAAGCGGTTAGAAAATGGGTGGTTTCTGTTATGCTCTGGTCATGCTCTGCCATAGCAACAACTTGTAAAAAATGCAGATGCTAGGATTTAACTCAAAGAAGGAGCTCAGATCACTGTGTTGGCATCGCTGTACAGGTGTCCGGTTTGTTTTAGAACATGTGCTAAAATCTTATTTACTAACTTCTAGACTTTTTACCCCCCATATCAGTCTGCAGGTGCACAGTGGTCTGTGGACACCCTCCTTGCTCTGTCGTAAAACAGGAAATAAAAAGCAACTGGTTTTGACTTTAATGCACTGAGACTGTGGAACTCACAGAACTCTCTTGTCAGAAAGGCAGCTTCTAACAGCTTTTAAGTGAAGACTAAGAACACTTTTCTATTTTATTAAAATAGATTATATATGTTTTGTTTAAATATATGTTATAAATGTTAAAACGACAGCTCGTATAAGCTTGTATTTTTACCTTTCGATCATTTTTAGAATTGCTTTGAGTTGCTTTTACCATGATAAACAGTACAAAATATGAGGTGTTGAACTTGTCTAAAGTTTTAAAGCGCTTTATGACGTAAAGTGTGATGACAGTCCTTGGCGGTCTATGTAACAATTCTTCTTGAAGTAGGTCATCGGGCCAACAGTATACAAACATTACAGCTCAAGTGCTTTTGTATCTGAACGCTTTTAGGTAAGTAATTTAGCAGCTGCGGTATTAATCGTGATTTTAATGGCAAATTCAATTGCAGGTAAAATAAAAATGGCGGATAACTTTCTTTCTAGCTTCGTGAAGCGGTCGCGCCACATTATACATATATACCATAATAAGAAACATAATATGTACAGTAGAATTTTTCACTTTAAGCTGGCATTATCCAGAACCGGGTCAGGGCCCGGACCCGGACCGTGCAGTGTGGTCCGTCGGCCTTCTAAAGATGTTTAGGAGATCGGGGCGCCCTTGGATTTGATTAGAAACTTGCATAATTTCTTAACTTGACCCCATTATCTTAAAAAAAACGGCCAGGCCAAGACCAAAGCATGAAGGCTGCGAGGATCGGGGGACTCTCATTTTTGGTCACAGCGTACAGTAGTAGATCAGTAACCTCTGTTTATCGTGATAACCTTTAATTATTTTCCAGTACTTTTTTAAATGATAAAACACATTGTCTCGCCAGTTTTGCTAAAGATACGGTTTTAGTGTTTACGCATAAATTTGTAAGCCGTAGGTTTAAATCTCGTGGTCTTATTTTCTGCATTTTCATCGTAAGGGAAGGCGCTCGTTTGCGATTTACGCGCTGAATATTGTAAGCAGAGGAGCCTTAAGGCACAGCCTCGCCTTAACACCATCGTTTGCATTGTCATTGTCATCCAGAAAAGCAGTCGTAAGAAAATGAATCTGTGGCGGCTCCGAACATTAAAAAAACTATATCTAGACTGCAAATACATCCCAATCTTACTATCAACACGTTTTAAGACCCCTCTCCTTTCCACCGGTATACAAGCTAAGAGAGAAATATTGGAAATCCCATCTGAAGTAGCCCTCGTCTCACCTTCGGAGCTGTGAGCGATGGGGATCATAATTAAAAGGGGTACAGTTACTTTGAAAATGTGTATGTGATACTTAAATTTAAATAAAATAAAAAGATAAATTATATAACACAGACTGCTATCTATGTCCATGTGTTTAAGACGTATGAATCGGTTTTAAAACAGGCACACCCCTTCTCACAAATCCGACTGGAGTCTCAGTCCGTCGTCGCGATGAATTAGGAGCTCAGATGTAGGCTAAGTGATTGCAATTTACTTATTTAAAAGAACCACTTCAAATCAAAAGGGAGACATTTTGTAATGGTAGTTATCGTATTACCATTATCGTATTATAACGATAACTAACGATAACGATAGTATACGATAACTGTATACGTAGTATACGTAATTGTAGATATACAGTACATAAAGGGTATGAATAGGTGTGAGCTTTTACTGTATATTTAATATTTTATCTGACCCACTTGTAGAAACCGCCTACTCAGATTTATTTAAGTGGTCTGCCACCATAAAGACAGAAAAATATAATGACACCCTGTTACATTAACTGTAAAATAAACGCCGTAACTGCGGCCATATGAAAATTTGGATAAAGATTATACAAACATCCTAAGGAGCTCTATGACATATGAGCGTCGTAATAATGGTTGGTGACCTGACGTACGTGATGTCCCTGAATTACGTGATCTGTATATACCCAAATACAGATATATCACATAGGGAGATGCAGTCAAACATTGCATTGCTATCGTCGTGGTGAACTATTTCTCCGCTGTTTAAAACTTGTTTGGTAAGTGTCATCAAATATGCTTGTCAATTTGTAGCGAAATCGATATACTGTATCATAATCCTTCAGCTATCTATAATGTAGTGAAACGGCTAATTAATATTGATCAATTCCCTTATTCACAGTGACTTTTGCTCAAACCCCTGTTGCATAATGGGTTAATTTTATATAAAAAAACATTTATATCATAGATATAATACAAGCTTTGAAATGAAATAGCACATTTCCAGGTTTCAGTTAAACATTTTTAAAAAAGCTCATGACTTTAAGCATTCTGAACATTGAGAATGTTATTTGGGAAACAAATGTTTATTATAACGTTTATGTTTAGGATCTGTCTCCTACTGAGTCAGCATGCAGCATTCAACACCATTAGGTTTAATATTAAAAAGTTGTTTATTTCCTGAATTATTTTTTTTTTATTCTTTTCTATTAGACCATACTAGACTGTGCAGGATATCATTTATTTGCCATTTTTGCCTTTTCCAGATACCTGGGAAACAAAGCTCATATCTCATTTGCCAATGGAGCCCAGTCCTAAGCCTGGTGCTCTGTCCCCCTCCCCGAAGGACACAGACTCGAATCGACCCGCGCCCTTAAGGCAACAGGATCTGATTTCCACGTACTGCCCGCCTCCCAAGATACAGCTTCTGAAGGCCACCTTCCAAGAGAAACTGATGCAGGAAAAGGAGAAAAAAATGATCGCCATGTACAATCGGCGGCAGGAGGCAGCTCTACAGAAGATGAGAAAATGTTTCCAATATGTCAAATACGCTGCGGAGAAGAAGATGGGGAACAGCTATCGCTTCCAAGCCCAACAGGGCCCCGAGAAGAACATTGTGGGGTATGATCGGTCTTACCCCCTGAAGCCTATGGGTAACAGGAAAGTCTCCGGCCCTGGTGAGGTTCGGGCTGTGGACCGCCCGGACGCACAGAGTGATTCCTTGTTTGCCCCCACCCCGCCTCAGGATGGTCATGAGAGGCCCTGCGAGAGGCCGGGCAGGAGGGGCTCAAGAGTACGCAAACCTAAGGACAGGACTGTCCTCCCCATGGTGGCGACCCCTCCAGGGCAATGCCCTTCTCATGCCAATGGGAAGGAGCACTTTCAGTTGCAAGAGGAGCTACGAAAAGTGGCCGAG
Source organism: Lepisosteus oculatus (assembly GCF_040954835.1). Classification (NCBI taxonomy): domain Eukaryota; kingdom Metazoa; phylum Chordata; class Actinopteri; order Semionotiformes; family Lepisosteidae; genus Lepisosteus; species Lepisosteus oculatus. The sequence goes on along the minus strand of NW_027167658.1, from coordinate 175,904 downwards.
GCAGAGGCCGCGCTGAAGGAGGAGCATCGCCGGAGGGAGGCCAGCCTGCAGGATGAGATGCGCCGGAAGGAGGCCATGATGAAGGACGAGATTCGCCAGAAGGAGGCCATGATGCAGGCGAAGCTCTTCAGAGCTCAGCAGGAGCTGAGGATGGTTCCGAGAGAGATGGAAGACTCCAGAGAGGTGGCCGGAAGGGAAAATAGAGGCGAGGCAGAGCGAGCTTTGCCCCAGAGGACCATGGGCCAACCACCGCTCTAAGGCCGTGCCTCTTCTGACCTGCAGAATGGAGAAGCAAAAAGCCTTCACTCCAAGGAAAGCCCTTCCTATCAGAGGAGACAACCTTGATTATGGTTCTCCAATGGAAGATGGCGGATGCGCAGAATCGCACTTTCCCTCTGCGCTTTCCCATCAGGAGAGACGTCAAGTGAGCCCTTGCAGCCGTGGGCTAGAAGACGTCCCCTGTGGAAGGAGAAAGTATCTCAAGAAAGCAAGGCTCCCTGAAAGCGACGTGTCAGCGGCACAGGCCGCGCAGGGCCACTTCAGAAATAACACCACATGTCTGGATGAACAAACTCTGTCAGTGGAAAACAGATATTTGTCCCCTACAAGTCTGATGTGCCCTACCGCTGAGCAATTTCCATATGAGAATAGCCAGAGTGGAAACCCTCAGCTGGTGCCCTGTGAACTGTGTCACGGGAAGTTTGCTGTAGAGAGGCTGGAGAAACACAGCAAGATCTGCAAGAAGCTTCAGAATTCAAAGAGGAAGGTTTTTGACTCTTTCAAGCACAGGGCCAAGGGAACAGAACTGGAGACATACATCCATAAGAAGAAGGTTAAACCGCCAATCGTGGTAAGGGCTATCCTTAAACTCTTTCCAAGCTTCCCTTTTTTTCTCCTAGAGTCAGACTCAGCTTATAAATCAATGTAAACAATAAATAAGTGTTTTATGAAGTACTCTTCTGAAAAACTGCCGCAAAGGCACATTTGCCAGACAGAATAAATGTGTCTTAGTGACTTCTGAATTCTGTTGTAAAAATCTACATATCAAGCAAATAGCACTCACAGGAAACAAAACCATAACTACGTAAATTGTACTCTCTACCCAATGACCTGAAAGGTAGCCCCAGAAAGCTACGTTATTACTGTATTGATATTTTCTTGCCTTGTGAATGGTTTGCGACCAGACTGTGTACGCAGTGCTAGTCTGGACTTTTTCTGGAAGCTGTTTTATTGGTTTCATTTCCTGTTCCCAGCTGAGAAAGAACAACTGGAGGCAGAAGCACGAGGATTTCATTCGGAGCATCAAACAGGCCAGGGAGGTGCAGCAGGTGATCACGCAAGGAGGGAAAGTTGTGAACCTGCCCCAGCCCCCCGCGAATCCAAACCCCGACTACGTGCCCTGCCCTCACTGCGGCCGGCGCTTTGCCCCCAGGCCGGCACAGAGGCACTTCCCCAAGTGTCAGCACATCAGGAGCCGCCCTCCTCCTCCTCCTCGCAGATGAAAACTGATGTGAAGAAGAGCAAAAGAGTCATGATCTTGGCTCACGACTCACGTCCTGCTTTTTCTTTTTAGAAACACATTTAGCACAGTTCATCCGTATGATGATGAAAAAAAAATGTTACCTTATTTTAATTAAATGATTTTTTTTTGGTGGACTGGTGTTTCCGTAGCTGTGGTTATTTCAGTTTTTCTCTTATCATTCATACACCTTGACCTCCTAAAAATAATTTTTCAACCTGGAACGTACAATTAGCAGGCAATAGAACAGGTCACATTGGTCTTGGAACCATCAAAAAGCAGTATTCACACATTCTCGGCATCAATTTTCCTTAAAAACAACTGAAAAAGCAAGGTAAAGAGTGATTGATTTTTTTAATGAAAGTTATTTGATTTAATTTATTTAATTTTCATAATATTTGAAATATGTTGGGATTAATGTGACTCAATATTATCTGCAGCTCTTACACTCCAGGCACCTGATAAAGTGGAACGCAGTGTCTTTGCCTTACATGGCGCTCAGCTCTTCCTCAATCCCAGCAGAAGCACCAGCAGAAGCAGCAGCCTCCGGGTCCTGCCTCATGCACAGCTTAAAATGCAACACCAAGTAATACAACAAACAACAGGGAAAACCATTCACGATCAGACACATCCGTTGATTGCTGGCTCTCAGTAAAGGGACATTGCATCATTACATCACAAAATAGACTACATTTCAAGGTTAAAGAATTACCATGTTCTGCGATTCAGAACGAGGCACCAAAACTTCCTATAATCTGTTGTGGCCCTATGACATTGTAAAGGAGCAGGCTTGTGAATACATCTCGTTTAATCCAATGGAAATATAACTCTCAACTTTTTTACGTTTTTGCCAATAAATAACACTACATTGTTAACTCTGCATAAAGAACCTTGGAATGGAACGTTTTTTGCAGTGAAATGTTTGCTGCATAACCTATACCCTTTCTCTCCTACATCACATTGCATTAGTCATTACAGTGATTAGTGAGCAGGAAGGGCTGCATCACATCGCAATTTGTGTGGAACTTGAATGCGAATTTGTTACAACATGGCGTAACTTACAGTCCTTTCACAAAATTCATGATTTTGTGCTCAATTTTGAGTTTGTAAAGTTTTTCTATAATGTCAATGATTTTATTTTGTGACTGAAATTAAATAATTTTGTGTCTGCAAAATTGGGACTGTAGTTCCACCTTAACCTACTAGTACTGTATGTCTTTGGACTGTGGGAAGAAACTGGAGCACCTGGAAGAAATCCACACAAATGAAGGGAGAACATACAATTCCATCCAGACTGCACCCCAGGAATTGAACCCAGGACCCCAGCTCTGTGAACCACAGTGCCAGCTCATTGCTATAGTCACTATAATTAATGTCAAAACTCATTTGCAAATGAGCAGCCTGGGATCCAAAAGGATCAAGACAAGGGTCCAAACAAAGCACTATCCCAAAGCTTGGCTTTGTACCGTATATAATACAGGGCTTGATGCAGAAGGCAGATAATCAAAGTCCATGCAATAATTGCTAAGGGAAAGTGACTTTGTGTTCTTGGAGGGAAGTCACTCAACATGGAGCTGTGTTAGTGAAATGATTGTTCTGATGTACGGCTGATGTCCAAACACTGAAAACATGATTGTGTATGCAATCGCACTCCTGAGCTCCATTGGGTATGGTTAAAATAACTTTTTATAATTCATCACATTCAAAGTGTGTGTACTTGATGAAAGTGTAACACGCATTTGGAGGAGTTATTCAGGATTTTCTTTCATTCAACTATTTCAAGACCCATTATTTTCAGATGTTGTAGTATACGTGAATAATGAAAGGCCTTCATATTACACAATGTAGGAATGACTTCGCAGGTGTGAAGAATAAAAGATTAATTCAGCTCACTTTGGGGAGTTTCACAATGGCCCTCCTTATAGAAATGTGGGTTTGATTAAAGGAGTGAAGAAAAAGCACTGAATAATATTTGCTTCTGTAAACGTAATCATCTCAAAATATGGTTGAAGAAATTGAAGAAGGTTAAACATAATCCAAAACGTATAAGGTCAATTTAAGTACAACCAGAATTCTAGTGTTTATGCAATGCATCTGTGGGTTGATATGAAATATGGCCGTACTTAAACTAAACGAGGTTATCGAGAGCATATTCCGAATACGGCTTTGGCCAGTTGTACTGTGAACTGCGAGGACCGTATCTTATCCTGAACTGGCTGTGCGAATACCGTCCTCTGCTGGCAGAAGGAATAGATTACAACGGCACTGTATTGGCGATTAGTCCTATTGCTAGAATATTGAAACAACAAGGAGTCCGCGGAGTCAAGCAATGCAGAATAAACAAGTACCTGAAATTCAATAGGATTTTGTGTATTGATTACAAATAGGTGTGGAATTCTCATGTACAGTGGTATTCATGGATTCCTTACACAAGCAGCAGTTGTTATGATGCTTTCGTAATCTGAATATAAATCTGTTATCTACTTAAAACTGTAATTATTGAATAGAGTAATGTCTTTGAAATGCTTCATTAACTGGGCAGTTTCCATGTTTGGAAATGTTTTTATTTTGATTGCTGATTGCTAGATACTGTATGTTTAATAGGCATGCTGTTAATATTTTCTACAAGAGCCAAATAAGACAGTTATGCTGTAGTAAGTTCTATATAAGTTATATAACATAAGTTATATTTTGTTCTGAGGTCAATTTGAATCTCATACTAAATAACTGGTGTCCTTTTATCTGAGAAACACTACCTGATTGATCACCTGATGCCTAGAAATTAGCATGCACAGTAGCCCAGCGTTTAGCATTGCTAGCTCACAGTGCTGAGGCCCTGGGTACACTTCTGGACCTGGGGTGCTATCTGTATGGAGCTTGTATGTTCTCCCCATGTTTGCATGAGTTTGCTTTGGGTGCTCCGGCTTCCTCCCACAGTTCAAAGAACTACTGGTAGGTTAATTGGCTTCTGGGATAATTGGTGAGTGTCTGTGTCTTCCCTGCATTGGACTACCATCCAGTCCCAGGTATCTCCTGCTTATTACTTTCTGAGGCTCTGGCTCCCCCGTGCCCCGCGACCCCCTGACCCCCTGACCCTGAATTGGATGAAGCGGTTAGAAAATGGGTGGTTTCTGTTATGCTCTGGTCATGCTCTGCCATAGCAACAACTTGTAAAAAATGCAGATGCTAGGATTTAACTCAAAGAAGGAGCTCAGAGCACTGTGTTGGCATCACTGTACAGGTGTCCGGTTTGTTTTAGAACATGTGCTAAAATCTTATTTACTAACTTCTAGACTTTTTACCCCCCATATCAGCCTGCAGGTGCACAGTGGTCTGTGGACACCCTCCTTGCTCTGTCGTAAAACAGGAAATAAAAAGCAACTGGTTTTGACTTTAATGCACTGAGACTGTGGAACTCACAGAACTCTCTTGTCAGAAAGGCAGCTTCTAACAGCTTTTAAGTGAAGACTAAGAACACTTTTCTATTTTATTAAAATAGATTATATATGTTTTGTTTAAATATATGTTATAAATGTTAAAACGACAGCTCGTATAAGCTTGTATTTTTACCTTTCGATCATTTTTATAATTGCTTTGAGTTGCTTTTACCATGATAAACAGTACAAAATATGAAGTGTTGAACTTGTCTAAAGTTTTAAAGCGCTTTATGACGTAAAGTGTGATGACAGTCCTTGGCGGTCTATGTAACAATTCTTCTTGAAGTAGGTCATCGGGCCAACAGTATACAAACATTACAGCTCAAGTGCTTTTGTATCTGAACGCTTTTAGGTAAGTTATTTAGCAGCTGCGGTATTAATAATGATTTTAATGGCAAATTCAATTGCAGGTAAAATAAAAATGGCGGATAACTTTCTTTCTAGCTTCGTGAAGCGGTCGCGCTATATTATACATATATACCATAATAAGAAACATAATATGTACAGTAGAATTTTTCACTTTAAGCTGGCATTATCCAGAACCGGGTCAGGGCCCGGACCCGGACCGTGCAGTGTGGTCCGTCGGCCTTCTAAAGATGTTTAGGAGATCGAGGCGCCCTTGGATTTGATTAGAAACTTGCATAATTTCTTAACTTGACCCCATTATCTTAAAAAAAACGGCCAGGCCAAGACCAAAGCATGAAGGCTGCGAGGATCGGGGGACTCTCATTTTTGGTCACAGCGTACAGTAGTAGATCAGTAACCTCTGTTTATCGTGATAACCTTTAATTATTTTCCAGTACTTTTTTAAATGATAAAACACATTGTCTCGCCAGTTTTGCTAAAGATACGGTTTTAGTGTTTACGCATAAATTTGTAAGCCGTAGGTTTAAATCTCGTGGTCTTATTTTCTGCATTTTCATCGTAAGGGAAGGCGCTCGTTTGCGATTTACGCGCTGAATATTGTAAGCAGAGGAGCCTTAAGGCACAGCCTCGCCTTAACACCATCGTTTGCATTGTCATTGTCATCCAGAAAAGCAGTCGTAAGAAAATGAATCTGTGGCGGCTCCGAACATTAAAAAAACTATATCTAGACTGCAAATACATCCCAATCTTACTATCAACACGTTTTAAGACCCCTCTCCTTTCCACCGGTATACAAGCTAAGAGAGAAATATTGGAAATCCCATCTGAAGTAGCCCTCGTCTCACCTTCGGAGCTGTGAGCGATGGGGATCATAATTAAAAGGGGTACAGTTACTTTGAAAATGTGTATGTGATACTTAAATTTAAATAAAATAAAAAGATAAATTATATAACACAGACTGCTATCTATGTCCATGTGTTTAAGACGTATGAATCGGTTTTAAAACAGGCACACCCCTTCTCACAAATCCGACTGGAGTCTCAGTCCGTCGTCGCGATGAATTAGGAGCTCAGATGTAGGCTAAGTGATTGCAATTTACTTATTTAAAAGAACCACTTCAAATCAAAAGGGAGACATTTTGTAATGGTAGTTATCGTATTATAGTATACGATAACTGTATACGTAGTATACGTAATTGTAGATATACAGTACATAAAGGGTATGAATAGGTGTGAGCTTTTACTGTATATTTAATATTTTATCTGACCCACTTGTAGAAACCGCCTACTCAGATTTATTTAAGTGGTCTGCCACCATAAAGACAGAAAAATATAATGACACCCTGTTACATTAACTGTAAAATAAACGCCGTAACTGCGGCCATATGAAAATTTGGATAAAGATTATACAAACATCCTAAGGAGCTCTATGACATATGAGCGTCGTAATAATGGTTGGTGACCTGACGTAACAGTGCTCCCTGAATTACGTGATCTGTATATACCCAAATACAGATATATCACATAGGGAGATGCAGTCAAACATTGCATTGCTATCGTCGTGGTGAACTATTTCTCCGCTGTTTAAAACTTGTTTGGTAAGTGTCATCAAATATGCTTGTCAATTTGTAGCGAAATCGATATACTGTATCATAATCCTTCAGCTATCTATAATGTAGTGAAACGGCTAATTAATATTGATAAATTCCCTTATTCACAGTGACTTTTGCTCAAACCCCTGTTGCATAATGGGTTAATTTTATATAAAAAAACATTTATATCATAGATATAATACAAGCTTTGAAATGAAATAGCACATTTCCAGGTTTCAGTTAAACATTTTTAAAAAAGCTCATGACTTTAAGCATTCTGAACATTGAGAATGTTATTTGGGAAACAAATGTTTATTATAATGTTTATGTTTAGGATCTGTCTCCTACTGAGTCAGCATGCAGCATTCAACACCATTAGGTTTAATATTAAAAAGTTGTGTATTTCCTGAATTGTTTTTTTTTATTCTTTTCTATTAGACCATACTAGACTGTGCAGGATATCATTTATTTGCCATTTTTGCCTTTTCCAGATACCTGGGAAACAAAGCTCATATCTCATTTGCCAATGGAGCCCAGTCCTAAGCCTGGTGCTCTGTCCCCCTCCCCGAAGGACACAGACTCGAATCGACCCGCGCCCTTAAGGCAACAGGATAATAATAATAATAATAATAATAAACTTTATTTTATATAGCGCCTTTAAAGGTGGCTTCTCAAAGCGCTTTACAGGATGACAATAACAATAAATAAGAAGACTACAACAATAAATAAGAAAATTTCACAAGACAGGACACAATTATAATTACAACAATACAACAATAACAATAGAGGAGACCGTGGAAGATGGTATTAAGAAGAGCAGAGGGGTGAAGAATGGAAGCAGTTAAGTAAAGGCTTTTCTGAAAAGGAGGGTTTTGAGTCTGGATTTGAAGGAGTTTAGAGAAGGTGACTCTCTAATATCCTTGGGCAAGGAGTTCCAGAGCTTGGGGGCATAGCAGGAGAAGGCCCTGTCGCCCATACAATGTAGACGGGCTTGGGGGACAGTAAGGAGGGCAGAATTTGAAGAGCGGAGGTTGCGAGGTGGGGAGTAGGGCGATAAAAGTTCAGACAGGTATTGAGGTACCAAGCCATGTAAAGCCTTGTAGGTGAGCATGAGGATTTTAAAGTCTACGCGGAATTTGACCGGAAGCCAGTGCAAGGACTCCAGGATAGGAGTAATGTGAACACTTGCACTAGATCTGGTCAGGATTCTGGCTGCTGAATTTTGGACATACTGCAGCTTGTTCAGAGTAGATTTAGATACCCCAGGGAGCAGAGCATTGCAGTAGTCAATTCGAGAGAATACAAATATGTTGATCAGCTTTTCAGCCACAGTTAATGATAGCATAGGGCGTAGTCTTGCGATATTTCTAAGGTGAAAAAAAGATGTTTTGACAGTATGCTGTACATGTGGGTCGAATGTTAAGCCAGAATCGAATATAACCCCAAGGTTTTTCAATTTTGATTGGAGCTCAAGTACAGAGCCATCTACAGACAGGGTTACAGGACTGGCTTTACGAAGTTGATGGGGGGTACCAATAAGCATGACTTCAGTCTTGTCACAGTTAAGATGAAGGAAGTTTTGAGTCATCAGAGATCTGATCTCCACGTACTGCCCGCCTCCCAAGATACAGCTTCTGAAGGACACCTTCCAAGAGAAACTGATGCAGGAAAAGGAGAAAAAAATGATCGCCATGTACAATCGGCGGCAGGAGGCAGCTCTACAGAAGATGAGAAAATGTTTCCAATATGTCAAATACGCTGCGGAGAAGAAGATGGGGAACAGCTATCGCTTCCAAGCCCAACAGGGCCCCGAGAAGAACATTGTGGGGTATGATCGGTCTTACCCCCTGAAGCCTATGGGTAACAGGAAAGTCTCCGGCCCTGGTGAGGTTCGGGCTGTGGACCGCCCGGACGCACAGAGTGATTCCTTGTTTGCCCCCACCCCGCCTCAGGATGGTCATGAGAGGCCCTGCGAGAGGCCGGGCAGGAGGGGCTCAAGAGTACGCAAACCTAAGGACAGGACTGTCCTCCCCATGGTGGCGACCCCTCCAGGGCAATGCCCTTCTCATGCCAATGGGAAGGAGCACTTTCAGTTGCAAGAGGAGCTACGAAAAGTGGCCGAGGCAGAGGCCGCGCTGAAGGAGGAGCATCGCCGGAGAGAGGCCAGCCTGCAGGATGAGATGCGCCGGAAGGAGGCCATGATGAAGGACGAGATTCGCCAGAAGGAGGCCATGATGCAGGCGAAGCTCTTCAGAGCTCAGGAGGAGCTGAGGATGGTTCCGAGAGAGATGGAAGACTCCAGAGAGGTGGCCGGAAGGGAAAATAGAGGCGAGGCAGAGCGAGCTTTGCCCCAGAGGACCATGGGCCAACCACCGCTCTAAGGCCGTGCCTCTTCTGACCTGCAGAATGGAGAAGCAAAAAGCCTTCACTCCAAGGAAAGCCCTTCCTATCAGAGGAGACAACCTTGATTATGGTTCTCCAATGGAAGATGGCGGATGCGCAGAATCGCACTTTCCCTCTGCGCTTTCCCATCAGGAGAGACGTCAAGTGAGCCCTTGCAGCCGTGGGCTAGAAGACGTCCCCTGTGGAAGGAGAAAGTATCTCAAGAAAGCAAGGCTCCCTGAAAGCGACGTGTCAGCGGCACAGGCCGCGCAGGGCCACTTCAGAAATAAGACCACATGTCTGGATGAACAAACTCTGTCAGTGGAAAACAGATATTTGTCCCCTACAAGTCTGATGTGCCCTACCGCTGAGCAATTTCCATATGAGAATAGCCAGAGTGGAAACCCTCAGCTGGTGCCCTGTGAACTGTGTCACGGGAAGTTTGCTGTAGAGAGGCTGGAGAAACACAGCAAGATCTGCAAGAAGCTTCAGAATTCAAAGAGGAAGGTTTTTGACTCTTTCAAGCACAGGGCCAAGGGAACAGAACTGGAGACATACATCCATAAGAAGAAGGTTAAACCGCCAATCGTGGTAAGGGCTATCCTTAAACTCTTTCCAAGCTTCCCTTTTTTTCTCCTAGAGTCAGACTCAGCTTATAAATCAATGTAAACAATAAATAAGTGTTTTATGAAGTACTCTTCTGAAAAACTGCCGCAAAGGCACATTTGCCAGACAGAATAAATGTGTCTTAGTGACTTCTGAATTCTGTTGTAAAAATCTACATATCAAGCAAATAGCACTCACAGGAAACAAAACCATAACTACGTAAATTGTACTCTCTACCCAATGACCTGAAAGGTAGCCCCAGAAAGCTACGTTATTACTGTATTGATATTTTCTTGCCTTGTGAATGGTTTGCGACCAGACTGTGTACGCAGTGCTAGTCTGGACTTTTTCTGGAAGCTGTTTTATTGGTTTCATTTCCTGTTCCCAGCTGAGAAAGAACAACTGGAGGCAGAAGCACGAGGATTTCATTCGGAGCATCAAACAGGCCAGGGAGGTGCAGCAGGTGATCACGCAAGGAGGGAAAGTTGTGAACCTGCCCCAGCCCCCCGCGAATCCAAACCCCGACTACGTGCCCTGCCCTCACTGCGGCCGGCGCTTTGCCCCCAGGCCGGCACAGAGGCACATCCCCAAGTGTCAGCACATCAGGAGCCGCCCTCCTCCTCCTCCTCGCAGATGAAAACTGATGTGAAGAAGAGCAAAAGAGTCATGATCTTGGCTCACGACTCACGTCCTGCTTTTTCTTTTTAGAAACACATTTAGCACAGTTCATCCGTATGATGATGAAAAAAAAATGTTACCTTATTTTAATTAAATGATTTTTTTTTGGTGGACTGGTGTTTGCGTAGCTGTGGTTATTTCAGTTTTTCTCTTATCATTCATACACCTTGACCTCCTAAAAATAATTTTTCAACCTGGAACGTACAATTAGCAGGCAATAGAACAGGTCACATTGGTCTTGGAACCATCAAAAAGCAGTATTCACACATTCTCGGCATCAATTTTCCTTAAAAACAACTGAAAAAGCAAGGTAAAGAGTGATTGATTTTTTTAATGAAAGTTATTTGATTTAATTTATTTAATTTTCATAATATTTGAAATATGTTGGGATTAATGTGACTCAATATTATCTGCAGCTCTTACACTCCAGGCACCTGATAAAGTGGAACGCAGTGTCTTTGCCTTACATGGCGCTCAGCTCTTCCTCAATCCCAGCAGAAGCACCAGCAGAAGCAGCAGCCTCCGGGTCCTGCCTCATGCACAGCTTAAAATGCAACACCAAGTAATACAACAAACAACAGGGAAAACCATTCACGATCAGACACATCCGTTGATTGCTGGCTCTCAGTAAAGGGACATTGCATCATTACATCACAAAATAGACTACATTTCAAGGTTAAAGAATTACCATGTTCTGCGATTCAGAACGAGGCAGCAAAACTTCCTATAATCTGTTGTGGCCCTATGACATTGTAAAGGAGCAGGCTTGTGAATACATCTCGTTTAATCCAATGGAAATATAACTCTCAACTTTTTTACGTTTTTGCCAATAAATAATACTACATTGTTAACTCTGCATAAAGAACCTTGGAATGGAACGTTTTTTTGCAGTGAAATGTTTGCTGCATAACCTATACCCTTTCTCTCCTACATCACATTGCATTAGTCATTACAGTGATTAGTGAGCAGGAAGGGCTGCATCACATCGCAATTTGTGTGGAACTTGAATGCGAATTTGTTACAACATGGCGTAACTTACAGTCCTTTCACAAAATTCATGATTTTGTGCTCAATTTTGAGTTTGTAAAGTTTTTCTATAATGTCAATGATTTTATTTTGTGACTGAAATTAAATAATTTTGTGTCTGCAAAATTGGGACTGTAGTTCCACCTTAACCTACTAGTACTGTATGTCTTTGGACTGTGGGAAGAAACTGGAGCACCTGGAAGAAATCCACACAAATGAAGGGAGAACATACAATTCCATCCAGACTGCACCCCAGGAATTGAACCCAGGACCCCAGCTCTGTGAACCTCAGTGCCAGCTCATTGCTATAGTCACTATAATTAATGTCAAAACTCATTTGCAAATGAGCAGCCTGGGATCCAAAAGGATCAAGACAAGGATCCAAACAAAGCACTATCCCAAAGCTTGGCTTTGTACCGTATATAATACAGGGCTTGATGCAGAAGGCAGATAATCAAAGTCCATGCAATAATTGCTAAGGGAAAGTGACTTTGTGTTCTTGGAGGGAAGTCACTCAACACGGAGCTGTGTTAGTGAAATGATTGTTCTGATGTACGGCTGATGTCCAAACACTGAAAACATGATTGTGTATGCAATCGCACTCCTGAGCTCCATTGGGTATGGTTAAAATAACTTTTTATAGTTCATCACATTCAAAGTGTGTGTACTTGATGAAAGTGTAACACGCATTTGGAGGAGTTATTCAGGATTTTCTTTCATTCAACTATTTCAAGACCCATTATTTTCAGATGTTGTAGTATACGTGAATAATGAAAGGCCTTCATATTACACAATGAAGGAATGACTTCGCAGGTGTGAAGAATGAAAGATTAATTCAGCTCACTTTGGGGAGTTTCACAATGGCCCTCCTTATAGAAATGTGGGTTTGATTAAAGGAGTGAAGAAAAAGCACTGAATAATATTTGCTTCTGTAAACGTAATCATCTCAAAATATGGTTGAAGAAATTGAAGAAGGTTAAACATAATCCAAAACGTATAAGGTCAATTTAAGTACAACCAGAATTCTAGTGTTTATGCAATGCATCTGTGGGTTGATATGAAATATGGCCGTACTAAAACTAAACGAGGTTATCGAGAGCATATTCCGAATACGGCTTTGGCCAGTTGTACTTTGAACTGCGAGGACCGTATCTTATCCTGAACTGGCTGTGCGAATACCGTCCTCTGCTGGCAGAAGGAATAGATTACAACGGCACTGTATTGGCGATTAGTCCTATTGCTAGAATATTGAAACAACAAGGAGTCCGCGGAGTCAAGCAATGCTGAATAAACAAGTACCTGAAATTCAATAGGATTTTGTGTATTGATTACAAATAGGTGTGGAATTCTCATGTACAGTGGTATTCATGGATTCCTTACACAAGCAGCAGTTGTTATGATGCTTTCGTAATCTGGATATAAATCTGTTATCTACTTAAAACTGTAATTATTGAATAGATTAATGTCTTTGAAATGCTTCATTAACTGGGCAGTTTCCATGTTTGGAAATGTTTTTATTTTGATTGCTGATTGCTAGATACTGTATGTTTAATAGGCATGCTGTTAATATTTTCTACAAGAGCCAAATAAGACAGTTATGCTGTAGTAAGTTCTATATAAGTTATATAACATAAGTTATATTTTGTTCTGAGGTCAATTTGAATCTCATACTAAATAACTGGTGTCCTTTTATCTGAGAAACACTACCTGATTGATCACCTGATGCCTAGAAATTAGCATGCACAGTAGCCCAGCGTTTAGCATTGCTAGCTCACAGTGCTGAGGCCCTGGGTACACTTCTGGACCTGGGGTGCTATCTGTATGGAGCTTGTATGTTCTCCCCATGTTTGCATGAGTTTGCTTTGGGTGCTCCGGCTTCCTCCCACAGTTCAAAGAACTACTGGTAGGTTAATTGGCTTCTGGGATAATTGGTGAGTGTCTGTGTCTTCCCTGCATTGGACTACCATCCAGTCCCAGGTATCTCCTGCTTATTACTTTCTGAGGCTCTGGCTCCCCCGTGCCCCGCGACCCCCTGACCCCCTGACCCTGAATTGGATGAAGCGGTTAGAAAATGGGTGGTTTCTGTTATGCTCTGGTCATGATCTGCCATAGCAACAACTTGTAAAAAATGCAGATGCTAGGATTTAACTCAAAGAAGGAGCTCAGAGCACTGTGTTGGCATCACTGTACAGGTGTCCGGTTTGTTTTAGAACATGTGCTAAAATCTTATTTACTAACTTCTAGACTTTTTACCCCCCATATCAGTCTGCAGGTGCACAGTGGTCTGTGGACACCCTCCTTGCTCTGTCGTAAAACAGGAAATAAAAAGCAACTGGTTTTGACTTTAATGCACTGAGACTGTGGAACTCACAGAACTCTCTTGTCAGAAAGGCAGCTTCTAACAGCTTTTAAGTGAAGACTAAGAACACTTTTCTATTTTATTAAAATAGATTATATATGTTTTGTTTAAATATATGTTATAAATGTTAAAACGACAGCTCGTATAAGCTTGTATTTTTACCTTTCGATCATTTTTAGAATTGCTTTGAGTTGCTTTTACCATGATAAACAGTACAAAATATGAGGTGTTGAACTTGTCTAAAGTTTTAAAGCGCTTTATGACGTAAAGTGTGATGACAGTCCTTGGCGGTCTATGTAACAATTCTTCTTGAAGTAGGTCATCGGGCCAACAGTATACAAACATTACAGCTCAAGTGCTTTTGTATCTGAACGCTTTTAGGTAAGTTATTTAGCAGCTGCGGTATTAATAATGATTTTAATGGCAAATTCAATTGCAGGTAAAATAAAAATGGCGGATAACTTTCTTTCTAGCTTCGTGAAGCGGTCGCGCTATATTATACATATATAACATAATAAGAAACATAATATGTACAGTAGAATTTTTCACTTTAAGCTGGCATTATCCAGAACCGGGTCAGGGAACGGACCCGGACCGTGCAGTGTTGTCCGTCGGCCTTCTAAAGATTTACTTATTTAAAAGAACCACTTCAAATCAAAAGGGAGACATTTTGTAATGGTAGTTATCGTATTATAGTATACGATAACTGTATACGTAGTATACGTAATTGTAGATATACAGTACATAAAGGGTATGAATAGGTGTGAGCTTTTACTGTATATTTAATATTTTATCTGACCCACTTGTAGAAACCGCCTACTCAGATTTATTTAAGTGGTCTGCCACCATAAAGACAGAAAAATATAATGACACCCTGTTACATTAACTGTAAAATAAACGCCGTAACTGCGGCCATATGAAAATGTGGATAAAGATTATACAAACATCCTAAGGAGCTCTATGACATATGAGCGTCGTAATAATGGTTGGTGACCTGACGTAACAGTGCTCCCTGAATTACGTGATCTGTATATACCCAAATACAGATATATCACATAGGGAGATGCAGTCAAACATTGCATTGCTATCGTCGTGGTGAACTATTTCTCCGCTGTTTAAAACTTGTTTGGTAAGTGTCATCAAATATGCTTGTCAATTTGTAGCGAAATCGATATACTGTATCATAATCCTTCAGCTATCTATAATGTAGTGAAACGGCTAATTAATATTGATCAATTCCCTTATTCACAGTGACTTTTGCTCAAACCCCTGTTGCATAATGGGTTAATTTTATATAAAAAAAACATTTATATCATAGATATAATACAAGCTTTGAAATGAAATAGCACATTTCCAGGTTTCAGTTAAACATTTTTAAAAAAGCTCATGACTTTAAGCATTCTGAACATTGAGAATGTTATTTGGGAAACAAATGTTTATTATAATGTTTATGTTTAGGATCTGTCTCCTACTGAGTCAGCATGCAGCATTCAACACCATTAGGTTTAATATTAAAAAGTTGTGTATTTCCTGAATTGTTTTTTTTTATTCTTTTCTATTAGACCATACTAGACTGTGCAGGATATCATTTATTTGCCATTTTTGCCTTTTCCAGATACCTGGGAAACAAAGCTCATATCTCATTTGCCAATGGAGCCCAGTCCTAAGCCTGGTGCTCTGTCCCCCTCCCCGAAGGACACAGACTCGAATCGACCCGCGCCCTTAAGGCAACAGGATCTGATCTCCACGTACTGCCCGCCTCCCAAGATACAGCTTCTGAAGGACACTTTCCAAGAGAAACTGATGCAGGAAAAGGAGAAAAAAATGATCGCCATGTACAATCGGCGGCAGGAGGCAGCTCTACAGAAGATGAGAAAATGTTTCCAATATGTCAAATACGCTGCGGAGAAGAAGATGGGAAACAGCTATCGCTTCCAAGCCCAACAGGGCCCCGAGAAGAACATTGTGGGGTATGATCGGTCTTACCCCCTGAAGCCTATGGGTAACAGGAAAGTCTCCGGCCCTGGTGAGGTTCGGGCTGTGGACCGCCCGGACGCACAGAGTGATTCCTTGTTTGCCCCCACCCCGCCTCAGGATGGTCATGAGAGGCCCTGCGAGAGGCCGGGCAGGAGGGGCTCAAGAGTACGCAAACCTAAGGACAGGACTGTCCTCCCCATGGTGGCGACCCCTCCAGGGCAATGCCCTTCTCATGCCAATGGGAAGGAGCACTTTCAGTTGCAAGAGGAGCTCCGAAAAGTGGCCGAGGCAGAGGCCGCGCTGAAGGAGGAGCATCGCCGGAGGGAGGCCAGCCTGCAGGATGAGATGCGCCGGAAGGGGGCCATGATGAAGGACGAGATTCGCCAGAAGGAGGCCATGATGCAGGCGAAGCTCTTCAGAGCTCAGGAGGAGCTGAGGATGGTTCCGAGAGAGATGGAAGACTCCAGAGAGGTGGCCGGAAGGGAAAATAGAGGTGAGGCAGAGCGAGCTTTGCCCCAGAGGACCATGGGCCAACCACCGCTCTAAGGCCGTGCCTCTTCTGACCTGCAGAATGGAGAAGCAAAAAGCCTTCACTCCAAGGAAAGCCCTTCCTATCAGAGGAGACAACCTTGATTATGGTACTCCAATGGAAGATGGCGGATGCGCAGAATCGCACTTTCCCTCTGCGCTTTCCCATCAGGAGAGACGTCAAGTGAGCCCTTGCAGCCGTGGGCTAGAAGACGTCCCCTGTGGAAGGAGAAAGTATCTCAAGAAAGCAAGGCTCCCTGAAAGCGACGTGTCAGCGGCACAGGCCGCGCAGGGCCACTTCAGAAATAAGACCACATGTCTGGATGAACAAACTCTGTCAGTGGAAAACAGATATTTGTCCCCTACAAGTCTGATGTGCCCTACCGCTGAGCAATTTCCATATGAGAATAGCCAGAGTGGAAACCCTCAGCTGGTGCCCTGTGAACTGTGTCACGGGAAGTTTGCTGTAGAGAGGCTGGAGAAACACAGCAAGATCTGCAAGAAGCTTCAGAATTCAAAGAGGAAGGTTTTTGACTCTTTCAAGCACAGGGCCAAGGGAACAGAACTGGAGACATACATCCATAAGAAGAAGGTTAAACCGCCAATCGTGGTAAGGGCTATCCTTAAACTCTTTCCAAGCTTCCCTTTTTTTCTCCTAGAGTCAGACTCAGCTTATAAATCAATGTAAACAATAAATAAGTGTTTTATGAAGTACTCTTCTGAAAAACTGCCGCAAAGGCACATTTGCCAGACAGAATAAATGTGTCTTAGTGACTTCTGAATTCTGTTGTAAAAATCTACATATCAAGCAAATAGCACTCACAGGAAACAAAACCATAACTACGTAAATTGTACTCTCTACCCAATGACCTGAAAGGTAGCCCCAGAAAGCTACGTTATTACTGTATTGATATTTTCTTGCCTTGTGAATGGTTTGCGACCAGACTGTGTACGCAGTGCTAGTCTGGACTTTTTCTGGAAGCTGTTTTATTGGTTTCATTTCCTGTTCCCAGCTGAGAAAGAACAACTGGAGGCAGAAGCACGAGGATTTCATTCGGAGCATCAAACAGGCCAGGGAGGTGCAGCAGGTGATCACGCAAGGAGGGAAAGTTGTGAACCTGCCCCAGCCCCCCGCGAATCCAAACCCCAACTACGTGCCCTGCCCTCACTGCGGCCGGCGCTTTGCCCCCAGGCCGGCACAGAGGCACTTCCCCAAGTGTCAGCACATCAGGAGCCGCCCTCCTCCTCCTCCTCGCAGATGAAAACTGATGTGAAGAAGAGCAAAAGAGTCATGATCTTGGCTCACGACTCACGTCCTGCTTTTTCTTTTTAGAAACACATTTAGCACAGTTCATCCGTATGATGATGAAAAAAAAATGTTACCTTATTTTAATTAAATGATTTTTTTTTTGTGGACTGGTGTTTGCGTAGCTGTGGTTATTTCAGTTTTTCTCTTATCATTCATACACCTTGACCTCCTAAAAATAATTTTTCAACCTGGAACGTACAATTAGCAGGCAATAGAACAGGTCACATTGGTCTTGGAACCATCAAAAAGCAGTATTCACACATTCTCGGCATCAATTTTCCTTAAAAACAACTGAAAAAGCAAGGTAAAGAGTGATTGATTTTTTTAATGAAAGTTATTTGATTTAATTTATTTAATTTTCATAATATTTGAAATATGTTGGGATTAATGTGACTCAATATTATCTGCAGCTCTTACACTCCAGGCACCTGATAAAGTGGAACGCAGTGTCTTTGCCTTACATGGCGCTCAGCTCTTCCTCAATCCCAGCAGAAGCACCAGCAGAAGCAGCAGCCTCCGGGTCCTGCCTCATGCACAGCTTAAAATGCAACACCAAGTAATACAACAAACAACAGGGAAAACCATTCACGATCAGACACATCCGTTGATTGCTGGCTCTCAGTAAAGGGACATTGCATCATTACATCACAAAATAGACTACATTTCAAGGTTAAAGAATTACCATGTTCTGCGATTCAGAACGAGGCAGCAAAACTTCCTATAATCTGTTGTGGCCCTATGACATTGTAAAGGAGCAGGCTTGTGAATACATCTCGTTTAATCCAATGGAAATATAACTCTCAACTTTTTTACGTTTTTGCCAATAAATAATACTACATTGTTAACTCTGCATAAAGAACCTTGGAATGGAACGTTTTTTGCAGTGAAATTTTTGCTGCATAACCTATACCCTTTCTCTCCTACATCACATTGCATTAGTCATTACAGTGATTAGTGAGCAGGAAGGGCTGCATCACATTGCAATTTGTGTGGAACTTGAATGCGAATTTGTTACAACATGGCGTAACTTACAGTCCTTTCACAAAATTCATGATTTTGTGCTCAATTTTGAGTTTGTAAAGTTTTTCTATAATGTCAATGATTTTATTTTGTGACTGAAATTAAATACTTTTGTGTCTGCAAAATTGGGACTGTAGTTCCACCTTAACCTACTAGTACTGTATGTCTTTGGACTGTGGGAAGAAACTGGAGCACCTGGAAGAAATCCACACAAATGAAGGGAGAACATACAATTCCATCCAGACTGCACCCCAGGAATTGAACCCAGGACCCCAGCTCTGTGAACCACAGTGCCACCTCATTGCTATAGTCACTATAATTAATGTCAAAACTCATTTGCAAATGAGCAGCCTGGGATCCAAAAGGATCAAGACAAGGATCCAAACAAAGCACTATCCCAAAGCTTGGCTTTGTACAGTATATCATACAGGGTTTGATGCAGAAGGCAGATAATCTAAGTCCATGCAATAATTGCTAAGGGAAAGTGACTTTGTGTTTTTGGAGGGAAGTCACTCAACATGGAGCTGTGTTAGTGAAATGATTGTTCTGATGTACGGCTGATGTCCAAACACTGAAAACATGATTGTATATGCAATCGCACTCCCGAGCTCCATTGGGTATGGTTAAAATAACTTTTTATAGTTCATCACATTCAAAGTGTGTGTACCTGATGAAAGTGTAACACGCATTTGGAGGAGTTATTCAGGATTTTCTTTCATTCAACTATTTCAAGACCCATTATTTTCAGATGTTGTAGTATACGTGAATAATGAAAGGCCTTCATATTACACAATGAAGGAATGACTTCGCAGGTGTGAAGAATAAAAGATTAATTCAGCTCACTTTGGGGAGTTTCACAATGGCCCTCCTTAAAGAAATGTGGGTTTGATTAAAGGAGTGAAGAAAAAGCACTGAATAATATTTGCTTCTGTAAACGTAATCATCTCAAAATATGGTTAAAGAAATTGAAGAAGGTTAAACATAATCCAAAACGTATAAGGTCAATTTAAATACACACAGAATTCTAGTGTTTATGCAATGCATCTGTGGGTTGATATGAAATACGGCCGTTCTTAAACTAAACGAGGTTATCGAGAGCATATTCCGATTACGGCTGTGGCCAGTTGTACTGTGAACTGAGAGGACCGTATCTTATCCTGAACTGACTGTGCAAATACCGTCCTCTGCTGGCAGAAGGAATAGATTACAACGGCACTGTATTGGCGATTAGTCCTATTGCTAGAATATTGAAACAACAAGGAGTCCGCGGAGTCAAGCAATGCAGAATAAACAAGTACCTGAAATTCAATAGGATTTTGTGTATTGATTACAAATAGGTGTGGAATTCTCATGTACAGTGGTATTCATGGATTCCTTACACAAGCAGCAGTTGTTATGATGCTTTCGGAATCTGAATATAAATCTGTTATCTACTTAAAACTGTAATTATTGAATAGAGTAATGTCTTTGAAATGCTTCATTAACTGGGCAGTTTCCATGTTTGGAAATGTTTTTATTTTGATTGCTGATTGCTAGATACTGTATGTTTAATAGGCATGCTGTTAATATTTTCTACAAGAGCCAAATAAGACAGTTATGCTGTAGTAAGTTCTATATAAGTTATATAACATAAGTTATATTTTGTTCTGAGGTCAATTTGAATCTCATACTAAATAACTGGTGTCCTTTTATCTGAGAAACACTACCTGATTGATCACCTGATGCCTAGAAATTAGCATGCACAGTAGCCCAGCGTTTAGCATTGCTAGCTCACAGTGCTGAGGCCCTGGGTACACTTCTGGACCTGGGGTGCTATCTGTATGGAGCTTGTATGTTCTCCCCATGTTTGCATGAGTTTGCTTTGGGTGCTCCGGCTTCCTCCCACAGTTCAAAGAACTACTGGTAGGTTAATTGGCTTCTGGGATAATTGGTGAGTGTCTGTGTCTTCCCTGCATTGGACTACCATCCAGTCCCAGGTATCTCCTGCTTATTACTTTCTGAGGCTCTGGCTCCCCCATGCCCCGCGACCCCCTGACCCCCTGACCCTGAATTGGATGAAGCGGTTAGAAAATGGGTGGTTTCTGTTATGCTCTGGTCATGCTCTGCCATAGCAACAACTTGTAAAAAATGCAGATGCTAGGATTTAACTCAAAGAAGGAGCTCAGATCACTGTGTTGGCATCACTGTACAGGTGTCCGGTTTGTTTTAGAACATGTGCTAAAATCTTATTTACTAACTTCTAGACTTTTTACCCCCCATATCAGTCTGCAGGTGCAAGTGGTCTGTGGACACCCTCCTTGCTCTGTCGTAAAAGAGGAAATAAAAAGCAACTGGTTTTGACTTTAATGCACTGAGACTGTGGAACTCACAGAACTCTCTTGTCAGAAAGGCAGCTTCTAACAGCTTTTAAGTGAAGACTAAGAACACTTTTCTATTTTATTAAAATAGATTATATATGTTTTGTTTAAATATATGTTATAAATGTTAAAACGACAGCTCGTATAAGCTTGTATTTTTACCTTTCGATCATTTTTAGAATTGCTTTGAGTTGCTTTTACCATGATAAACAGTACAAAATATGAGGTGTTGAACTTGTCTAAAGTTTTAAAGCGCTTTATGACGTAAAGTGTGATGACAGTCCTTGGCGGTCTATGTAACAATTCTTCTTGAAGTAGGTCATCGGGCCAACAGTATACAAACATTACAGCTCAAGTGCTTTTGTATCTGGACGCTTTTAGGTAAGTTATTTAGCAGCTGCGGTATTAATAATGATTTTAATGGCAAATTCAATTGCAGGTAAAATAAAAATGGCGGATAACTTTCTTTCTAGCTTCGTGAAGCGGTCGCGCTATATTATACATATATACCATAATAAGAAACATAATATGTACAGTAGAATTTTTCACTTTAAGCTGGCATTATCCAGAACCGGGTCAGGGCCCGGACCCGGACCGTGCAGTGTGGTCCATTGGCCTTCTAAAGATGTTTAGGAGATCGGGGCGCCCTTGGATTTGATTAGAAACTTGCATAATTTCTTAACTTGACCCCATTATCTTAAAAAAAACGGCCAGGCCAAGACCAAAGCATGAAGGCTGCGAGGATCGGGGGACTCTCATTTTTGGTCACAGCGTACAGTAGTAGATCAGTAACCTCTGTTTATCGTGATAACCTTTAATTATTTTCCACTACCTTTTTAAATGATAAAACACATTGTCTCGCCAGTTTTGCTAAAGATACTGTTTTAGTGTTTACGCATAAATTTGTAAGCCGTAGGTTTAAATCTCGTGGTCTTATTTTCTGCATTTTCATCGTAAGGGAAGGCGCTCGTTTGCGATTTACGCGCTGAATATTGTAAGCAGAGGAGCCTTAAGGCACAGCCTCGCCTTAACACCATCGTTTGCATTGTCATTGTCATCCAGAAAAGCAGTCGTAAGAAAATGAATCTGTGGCGGCTCCGAACATTAAAAAAACTATATCTAGACTGCAAATACATCCCAATCTTACTATCAACACGTTTTAAGACCCCTCTCCTTTCCACCGGTATACAAGCTAAGAGAGAAATATTGGAAATCCCATCTGAAGTAGCCCTCGTCTCACCTTCGGAGCTGTGAGCGATGGGGATCATAATTAAAAGGGGTCCAGTTACTTTGAAAATGTGTATGTGATACTTACATTTAAATAAAATAAAAAGATAAATTATATAACACAGACTGCTATCTATGTCCATGTGTTTAAGACGTATGAATCGGTTTTAAAACAGGCACACCCCTTTACTTCTCACAAATCCAACTGGAGTCTCAGTCCGTCGTCGCGATGAATTAGGAGCTCAGATGTAGGCTAAGTGATTGCAATTTACTTATTTAAAAGAACCACTTCAAATCAAAAGGGATACATTTTGTAATGGTAGTTATCGTATTATAGTATACGATAACTGTATACGTAGTATACGTAATTGTAGATATACAGTACATAAAGGGTATGAATAGGTGTGAGCTTTTACTGTATATTTAATATTTTATCTGACCCACTTGTAGAAACCGCCTACTCAGATTTATTTAAGTGGTCTGCCACCATAAAGACAGATAAAATATAATGACACCCTGTTACATTAACTGTAAAATAAACGCCGTAACTGCGGCCATATGAAAATTTGGATAAAGATTATACAAACATCCTAAGGAGCTCTATGACATATGAGCGTCATAATAATGGTTGGTGACCTGACGTAACAGTGCTCCCTGAATTACGTGATCTGTATATACCCAAATACAGATATATCACATAGGGAGATGCAGTCAAACATTGCATTGCTATCGTCGTGCTGAACTATTTCTCCGCTGTTTAAAACTTGTTTGGTAAGTGTCATCAAATATGCTTGTCAATTTGTAGCGAATCGATATACTGTATCATAATCCTTCAGCTATCTATAATGTAGTGAAACGGCTAATTAATATTGATAAATTCCCTTATTCACAGTGACTTTTGCTCAAACCCCTGTTGCATAATGGGTTAATTTTATATAAAAAAACATTTATATCATAGATATAATACAAGCTTTGAAATGAAATAGCACATTTCCAGGTTTCAGTTAAACATTTTTAAAAAAGCTCATGACTTTAAGCATTCTGAACATTGAGAATGTTATTTGGGAAACAAATGTTTATTATAATGTTTATGTTTAGGATCTGTCTCCTACTGAGTCAGCATGCAGCATTCAACACCATTAGGTTTAATATTCAAAAGTTGTGTATTTCCTGAATTGTTTTTTTTATTCTTTTCTATTAGACCATACTAGACTGTGCAGGATATCATTTATTTGCCATTTTTGCCTTTTCCAGATACCTGGGAAACAAAGCTCATATCTCATTTGCCAATGGAGCCCAGTCCTAAGCCTGGTGTTCTGTCCCCCTCCCCGAAGGACACAGACTCGAATCGACCCGCGCCCTTAAGGCAACAGGATCTGATTTCCACGTACTGCCCGCCTCCCAAGATACAGCTTCTGAAGGACACCTTCCAAGAGAAACTGATGCAGGAAAAGGAGAAAAAAATGATCGCCATGTACAATCGGCGGCAGGAGGCAGCTCTACAGAAGATGAGAAAATGTTTCCAATATGTCAAATACGCTGCGGAGAAGAAGATGGGGAACAGCTATCGCTTCCAAGCCCAACAGGGCCCCGAGAAGAACATTGTGGGGTATGATCGGTCTTACCCCCTGAAGCCTATGGGTAACAGGAAAGTCTCCGGCCCTGGTGAGGTTCGGGCTGTGGACCGCCCGGACGCACAGAGTGATTCCTTGTTTGCCCCCACCCCGCCTCAGGATGGTCATGAGAGGCCCTGCGAGAGGCCGGGCAGGAGGGGCTCAAGAGTACGCAAACCTAAGGACAGGACTGTCCTCCCCATGGTGGCGACCCCTCCAGGGCAATGCCCTTCTCATGCCAATGGGAAGGAGCACTTTCAGTTGCAAGAGGAGCTACGAAAAGTGGCCGAGGCAGAGGCCGCGCTGAAGGAGGAGCATCGCCGGAGGGAGGCCAGCCTGCAGGATGAGATGCGCCGGAAGGAGGCCATGATGAAGGACGAGATTCGCCAGAAGGAGGCCATGATGCAGGCGAAGCTCTTCAGAGCTCAGGAGGAGCTGAGGATGGTTCCGAGAGAGATGGAAGACTCCAGAGAGGTGGCCGGAAGGGAAAATAGAGGCAAGGCAGAGCGAGCTTTGCCCCAGAGGACCATGGGCCAACCACCGCTCTAAGGCCGTGCCTCTTCTGACCTGCAGAATGGAGAAGCAAAAAGCCTTCACTCCAAGGAAAGCCCTTCCTATCAGAGGAGACAACCTTGATTATGGTTCTCCAATGGAAGATGGCGGATGCGCAGAATCGCACTTTCCCTCTGCGCTTTCCCATCAGGAGAGACGTCAAGTGAGCCCTTGCAGCCGTGGGCTAGAAGACGTCCCCTGTGGAAGGAGAAAGTATCTCAAGAAAGCAAGGCTCCCTGAAAGCGACGTGTCAGCGGCACAGGCCGCGCAGGGCCACTTCAGAAATAACACCACATGTCTGGATGAACAAACTCTGTCAGTGGAAAACAGATATTTGTCCCCTACAAGTCTGATCTGCCCTACCGCTGAGCAATTTCCATATGAGAATAGCCAGAGTGGAAACCCTCAGCTGGTGCCCTGTGAACTGTGTCACGGGAAGTTTGCTGTAGAGAGGCTGGAGAAACACAGCAAGATCTGCAAGAAGCTTCAGAATTCAAAGAGGAAGGTTTTTGACTCTTTCAAGCACAGGGCCAAGGGAACAGAACTGGAGACATACATCCATAAGAAGAAGGTTAAACCGCCAATCGTGGTAAGGGCTATCCTTAAACTCTTTCCAAGCTTCCCTTTTTTTCTCCTAGAGTCAGACTCAGCTTATAAATCAATGTAAACAATAAATAAGTGTTTTATGAAGTACTCTTCTGAAAAACTGCCGCAAAGGCACATTTGCCAGACAGAATAAATGTGTCTTAGTGACTTCTGAATTCTGTTGTAAAAATCTACATATCAAGCAAATAGCACTCACAGGAAACAAAACCATAACTACGTAAATTGTACTCTCTACCCAATGACCTGAAAGGTAGCCCCAGAAAGCTACGTTATTACTGTATTGATATTTTCTTGCCTTGTGAATGGTTTGCGACGAGACTGTGTAAGCAGTGCTAGTCTGGACTTTTTCTGGAAGCTGTTTTATTGGTTTCATTTCCTGTTCCCAGCTGAGAAAGAACAACTGGAGGCAGAAGCACGAGGATTTCATTCGGAGCATCAAACAGGCCAGGGAGGTGCAGCAGGTGATCACGCAAGGAGGGAAAGTTGTGAACCTGCCCCAGCCCCCCGCGAATCCAAACCCCGACTACGTGCCCTGCCCTCACTGCGGCCGGCGCTTTGCCCCCAGGCCGGCACAGAGGCACTTCCCCAAGTGTCAGCACATCAGGAGCCGCCCTCCTCCTCCTCCTCGCAGATGAAAACTGATGTGAAGAAGAGCAAAAGAGTCATGATCTTGGCTCACGACTCACGTCCTGCTTTTTCTTTTTAGAAACACATTTAGCACAGTTCATCCGTATGATGATGAAAAAAAAATGTTACCTTATTTTAATTAAATGATTTTTTTTTGGTGGACTGGTGTTTGCGTAGCTGTGGTTATTTCAGTTTTTCTCTTATCATTCATACACCTTGACCTCCTAAAAATAATTTTTCAACCTGGAACGTACAATTAGCAGGCAATAGAACAGGTCACATTGGTCTTGGAACCATCAAAAAGCAGTATTCACACATTCTCGGCATCAATTTTCCTTAAAAACAACTGAAAAAGCAAGGTAAAGAGTGATTGATTTTTTTAATGAAAGTTATTTGATTTAATTTATTTAATTTTCATAATATTTGAAATATGTTGGGATTAATGTGACTCAATATTATCTGCAGCTCTTACACTCCAGGCACCTGATAAAGTGGAACGCAGTGTCTTTGCCTTACATGGCGCTCAGCTCTTCCTCAATCCCAGCAGAAGCACCAGCAGAAGCAGCAGCCTCCGGGTCCTGCCTCATGCACAGCTTAAAATGCAACACCAAGTAATACAACAAACAACAGGGAAAACCATTCACGATCAGACACATCCGTTGATTGCTGGCTCTCAGTAAAGGGACATTGCATCATTACATCACAAAATAGACTACATTTCAAGGTTAAAGAATTACCATGTTCTGCGATTCAGAACGAGGCAGCAAAACTTCCTATAATCTGTTGTGGCCCTATGACATTGTAAAGGAGCAGGCTTGTGAATACATCTCGTTTAATCCAATGGAAATATAACTCTCAACTTTTTTACGTTTTTGCCAATAAATAATACTACATTGTTAACTCTGCATAAAGAACCTTGGAATGGAACGTTTTTTGCAGTGAAATGTTTGCTGCATAACCTATACTCTTTCTCTGCTACATCACATTGCATTAGTCATTACAGTGATTAGTGAGCAGGAAGGGCTGCATCACATCGCAATTTGTGTGGAACTTGAATGCGAATTTGTTACAACATGGCGTAACTTACAGTCCTTTCACAAAATTCATGATTATGTGCTCAATTTTGAGTTTGTAAAGTTTTTCTAAAATGTCAATGATTTTATTTTGTGACTGAAATTAAATAATTTTGTGTCTGCAAAATTGGGACTGTAGTTCCACCTTAACCTCCTAGTACTGTATGTCTTTGGACTGTGGGAAGAAACTGGAGCACCTGGAAGAAATCCACACAAATGAAGGGAGAACATACAATTCCATCCAGACTGCACCCCAGGAATTGAACCCAGGACCCCAGCTCTGTGAACCACAGTGCCAGCTCATTGCTATAGTCACTATAATTAATGTCAAAACTCATTTGCAAATGAGCAGCCTGGGATCCAAAAGGATCAAGACAAGGATCCAAACAAAGCACTATCCCAAAGCTTGGCTTTGTACCGTATATAATACAGGGCTTGATGCAGAAGGCAGATAATCAAAGTCCATGCAATAATTGCTAAGGGAAAGTGACTTTGTGTTCTTGGAGGGAAGTCACTCAACATGGAGCTGTGTTAGTGAAATGATTGTTCTGATGTACGGCTGATGTCCAAACACTGAAAACATGATTGTGTATGCAATCGCACTCCTGAGCTCCATTGGGTATGGTTAAAATAACTTTTTATAGTTCATCACATTCAAAGTGTGTGTACTTGATGAAAGTGTAACACGCATTTGGAGGAGTTATTCAGGATTTTCTTTCATTCAACTATTTCAAGACCCATTATTTTCAGATGTTGTAGTATACGTGAATAATGAAAGGCCTTCATATTACACAATGTAGGAATGACTTTGCAGGTGTGAAGAATAAAAGATTAATTCAGCTCACTTTGGGGAGTTTCACAATGGCCCTCCTTATAGAAATGTGGGTTTGATTAAAGGAGTGAAGAAAAAGCACTGAATAATATTTGCTTCTGTAAACGTAATCATCTCAAAATATGGTTGAAGAAATTGAAGAAGGTTAAACATAATCCAAAACGTATAAGGTCAATTTAAGTACAACCAGAATTCTAGTGTTTATGCAATGCATCTGTGGGTTGATATGAAATATGGCCGTACTTAAACTAAATGAGGTTATCGAGAGCATATTCCGAATACGGCTGTGGCCAGTTGTACTGTGAACTGCGAGGACCGTATCTTATCCTGAACTGGCTGTGCGAATACCGTCCTCTGCTGGCAGAAGGAATAGATTACAACGGCACTGTATTGGCGATTAGTCCTATTGCTAGAATATTGAAACAACAAGGAGTCCGCGGAGTCAAGCAATGCTGAATAAACAAGTACCTGAAATTCAATAGGATTTTGTGTATTGATTACAAATAGGTGTGGAATTCTCATGTACAGTGGTATTCATGGATTCCTTACACTAGCAGCAGTTGTTATGATGCTTTCGTAATCTGAATATAAATCTGTTATCTACTTAAAACTGTAATTATTGAATAGATTAATGTCTTTGAAATGCTTCATTAACTGGGCAGTTTCCATGTTTGGAAATGTTTTTATTTTGATTGCTGATTGCTAGATACTGTATGTTTAATAGGCATGCTGTTAATATTTTCTACAAGAGCCAAATAAGACAGTTATGCTGTAGTAAGTTCTATATAAGTTATATAACATAAGTTATATTTTGTTCTGAGGTCAATTTGAATCTCATACTAAATAACTGGTGTCCTTTTATCTGAGAAACACTACCTGATTGATCACCTGATGCCTAGAAATTAGCATGCACAGTAGCCCAGCGTTTAGCATTGCTAGCTCACAGTGCTGAGGCCCTGGGTACACTTCTGGACCTGGGGTGCTATCTGTATGGAGCTTGTATGTTCTCCCCATGTTTGCATGAGTTTGCTTTGGGTGCTCCGGCTTCCTCCCACAGTTCAAAGAACTACTGGTAGGTTAATTGGCTTCTGGGAAAATTGGTGAGTGTCTGTGTCTTCCCTGCATTGGACTACCATCCAGTCCCAGGTATCTCCTGCTTATTACTTTCTGAGGCTCTGGCTCCCCCGTGCCCCGCGACCCCCTGACCCCCTGACCCTGAATTGGATGAAGCGGTTAGAAAATGGGTGGTTTCTGTTATGCTCTGGTCATGCTCTGCCATAGCAACAACTTGTAAATAATGCAGATGCTAGGATTTAACTCAAAGAAGGAGCTCAGAGCACTGTGTTGGCATCACTGTACAGGTGTCCGGTTTGTTTTAGAACATGTGCTAAAATCTTATTTACTAACTTCTAGACTTTTTACCCCCCATATCAGTCTGCAGGTGCACAGTGGTCTGTGGACACCCTCCTTGCTCTGTCGTAAAAGAGGAAATAAAAAGCAACTGGTTTTGACTTTAATGCACTGAGACTGTGGAACTCCCAGAACTCTCTTGTCAGAAAGGCAGCTTCTAACAGCTTTTAAGTGAAGACTAAGAACACTTTTCTATTTTATTAAAATAGATTATATATGTTTTGTTTAAATATATGTTATAAATGTTAAAACGACAGCTCCTATAAGCTTGTATTTTTACCTTTCGATCATTTTTAGAATTGCTTTGAGTTGCTTTTACCATGATAAACAGTACAAAATATGAGGTGTTGAACTTGTCTAAAGTTTTAAAGCGCTTTATGACGTAAAGTGTGATGACAGTCCTTGGCGGTCTATGTAACAATTCTTCTTGAAGTAGGTCATCGGGCCAACAGTATACAAACATTACAGCTCAAGTGCTTTTGTATCTGAACGCTTTTAGGTAAGTTATTTAGCAGCTGCGGTATTAATAATGATTTTAATGGCAAATTCAATTGCAGGTAAAATAAAAATGGCGGATAACTTTCTTTCTAGCTTCGTGAAGCGGTCGCGCTATATTATACATATATACCATAATAAGAAACATAATATGTACAGTAGAATTTTTCACTTTAAGCTGGCATTATCCAGAACCGGGTCAGGGCCCGGACCCGGACCGTGCAGTGTGGTCCGCCGGCCTTCTAAAGATGTTTAGGAGATCGAGGCGCCCTTGGATTTGATTAGAAACTTGCATAATTTCTTAACTTGACCCCATTATCTTAAAAAAAACGGCCAGGCCAAGACCAAAGCATGAAGGCTGCGAGGATCGGGGGACTCTCATTTTTGGTCACAGCGTACAGTAGTAGATCAGTAACCTCTGTTTATCGTGATAACCTTTAATTATTTTCCAGTACTTTTTTAAATGATAAAACACATTGTCTCGCCAGTTTTGCTAAAGATACGGTTTTAGTGTTTACGCATAAATTTGTAAGCCGTAGGTTTAAATCTCGTGGTCTTATTTTCTGCATTTTCATCGTAAGGGAAGGCGCTCGTTTGCGATTTACGCGCTGAATATTGTAAGCAGAGGAGCCTTAAGGCACAGCCTCGCCTTAACACCATCGTTTGCATTGTCATTGTCATCCAGAAAAGCAGTCGTAAGAAAATGAATCTGTGGCGGCTCCGAACATTAAAAAAACTATATCTAGACTGCAAATACATCCCAATCTTACTATCAACACGTTTTAAGACCCCTCTCCTTTCCACCGGTATACAAGCTAAGAGAGAAATATTGGAAATCCCATCTGAAGTAGCCCTCGTCTCACCTTCGGAGCTGTGAGCGATGGGGATCATAATTAAAAGGGGTACAGTTACTTTGAAAATGTGTATGTGATACTTAAATTTAAATAAAATAAAAAGATAAATTATATAACACAGACTGCTATCTATGTCCATGTGTTTAAGACGTATGAATCGGTTTTAAAACAGGCACACCCCTTCTCACAAATCCGACTGGAGTCTCAGTCCGTCGTCGCGATGAATTAGGAGCTCAGATGTAGGCTAAGTGATTGCAATTTACTTATTTAAAAGAACCACTTCAAATCAAAAGGGAGACATTTTGTAATGGTAGTTATCGTATTACCATTATCGTATTATAACGATAACTAACGATAACGATAGTATACGATAACTGTATACGTAGTATACGTAATTGTAGATATACAGTACATAAAGGGTATGAATAGGTGTGAGCTTTTTACTGTATATTTAATATTTTATCTGACCCACTTGTAGAAACCGCCTACTCATATTTATTTAAGTGGTCTGCCACCATAAAGACAGAAAAATATAATGACACCCTGTTACATTAACTGTAAAATAAACGCCGTAACTGCGGCCATATGAAAATTTTGATAAAGATTATACAAACATCCTAAGGAGCTCTATGACATATGAGCGTCGTAATAATCGTTGGTGACCTGACGTAACAGTGCTCCCTGAATTACGTGATCTGTATATACCCAAATACAGATATATCACATAGGGAGATGCAGTCAAACATTGTATTGCTATCGTCGTGGTGAACTATTTCTCCGCTGTTTAAAACTTGTTTGGTAAGTGTCATCAAATATGCTTGTCAATTTGTAGCGAAATCGATATACTGTATCATAATCCTTCAGCTATCTATAATGTAGTGAAACGGCTAATTAATATTGATAAATTCCCTTATTCACAGTGACTTTTGCTCAAACCCCTGTTGCATAATGGGTTAATTTTATATAAAAAAACATTTATATCATAGATATAATACAAGCTTTGAAATGAAATAGCACATTTCCAGGTTTCAGTTAAACATTTTTAAAAAAGCTCATGACTTTAAGCATTCTGAACATTGAGAATGTTATTTGGGAAACAAATGTTTATTATAATGTTTATGTTTAGGATCTGTCTCCTACTGAGTCAGCATGCAGCATTCAACACCATTAGGTTTAATATTAAAAAGTTGTGTATTTCCTGAATTGTTTTTTTTTATTCTTTTCTATTAGACCATACTAGACTGTGCAGGATATCATTTATTTGCCATTTTTGCCTTTCCTAGATACCTGGGAAACAAAGCTCATATCTCATTTGCCAATGGAGCCCAGTCCTAAGCCTGGTGCTCTGTCCCCCTCCCCGAAGGACACAGACTCGAATCGACCCGCGCCCTTAAGGCAACAGGATCTGATCTCCACGTACTGCCCGCCTCCCAAGATACAGCTTCTGAAGGCCACCTTCCAAGAGAAACTGATGCAGGAAAAGGAGAAAAAAATGATCGCCATGTACAATCGGCGGCAGGAGGCAGCTCTACAGAAGATGAGAAAATGTTTCCAATATGTCAAATACGCTGCGGAGAAGAAGATGGGGAACAGCTATCGCTTCCAAGCCCAACAGGGCCCCGAGAAGAACATTGTGGGGTATGATCGGTCTTACCCCCTGAAGCCTATGGGTAACAGGAAAGTCTCCGGCCCTGGTGAGGTTCGGGCTGTGGACCGCCCGGACGCACAGAGTGATTCCTTGTTTGCCCCCACCCCGCCTCAGGATGGTCATGAGAGGCCCTGCGAGAGGCCGGGCAGGAGGGGCTCAAGAGTACGCAAACCTAAGGACAGGACTGTCCTCCCCATGGTGGTGACCCCTCCAGGGCAATGCCCTTCTCATGCCAATGGGAAGGAGCACTTTCAGTTGCAAGAGGAGCTACGAAAAGTGGCCGAGGCAGAGGCCGCGCTGAAGGAGGAGCATCGCCGGAGGGAGGCCAGCCTGCAGGATGAGATGCGCCGGAAGGAGGCCATGATGAAGGACGAGATTCGCCAGAAGGAGGCCATGATGCAGGCGAAGCTCTTCAGAGCTCAGGAGGAGCTGAGGATGGTTCCGAGAGAGATGGAAGACTCCAGAGAGGTGGCCGGAAGGGAAAATAGAGGCGAGGCAGAGCGAGCTTTGCCCCAGAGGACCATGGGCCAACCACCGCTCTAAGGCCGTGCCTCTTCTGACCTGCAGAATGGAGAAGCAAGAAGCCTTCACTCCAAGGAAAGCCCTTCCTATCAGAGGAGACAACCTTGATTATGGTTCTCCAATGGAAGATGGCGGATGCGCAGAATCGCACTTTCCCTCTGCGCTTTCCCATCAGGAGAGACGTCAAGTGAGCCCTTGCAGCCGTGGGCTAGAAGACGTCCCCTGTGGAAGGAGAAAGTATCTCAAGAAAGCAAGGCTCCCTGAAAGCGACGTGTCAGCGGCACAGGCCGCGCAGGGCCACTTCAGAAATAACACCACATGTCTGGATGAACAAACTCTGTCAGTGGAAAACAGATATTTGTCCCCTACAAGTCTGATGTGCCCTACCGCTGAGCAATTTCCATATGAGAATAGCCAGAGTGGAAACCCTCAGCTGGTGCCCTGTGAACTGTGTCACGGGAAGTTTGCTGTAGAGAGGCTGGAGAAACACAGCAAGATCTGCAAGAAGCTTCAGAATTCAAAGAGGAAGGTTTTTGACTCTTTCAAGCACAGGGCCAAGGGAACAGAACTGGAGACATACATCCATAAGAAGAAGGTTAAACCGCCAATCGTGGTAAGGGCTATCCTTAAACTCTTTCCAAGCTTCCCTTTTTTTCTCCTTGAGTCAGACTCAGCTTATAAATCAATGTAAACAATAAATAAGTGTTTTATGAAGTACTCTTCTGAAAAACTGCCGCAAAGGCACATTTGCCAGACAGAATAAATGTGTCTTAGTGACTTCTGAATTCTGTTGTAAAAATCTACATATCAAGCAAATAGCACTCACAGGAAACAAAACCATAACTACGTAAATTGTACTCTCTACCCAATGACCTGAAAGGTAGCCCCAGAAAGCTACGTTATTACTGTATTGATATTTTCTTGCCTTGTGAATGGTTTGCGACCAGACTGTGTACGCAGTGCTAGTCTGGACTTTTTCTGGAAGCTGTTTTATTGGTTTCATTTCCTGTTCCCAGCTGAGAAAGAACAACTGGAGGCAGAAGCACGAGGATTTCATTCGGAGCATCAAACAGGCCAGGGAGGTGCAGCAGGTGATCACGCAAGGAGGGAAAGTTGTGAACCTGCCCCAGCCCCCCGCGAATCCAAACCCCGACTACGTGCCCTGCCCTCACTGCGGCCGGCGCTTTGCCCCCAGGCCGGCACAGAGGCACTTCCCCAAGTGTCAGCACATCAGGAGCCGCCCTCCTCCTCCTCCTCGCAGATGAAAACTGATGTGAAGAAGAGCAAAAGAGTCATGATCTTGGCTCACGACTCACGTCCTGCTTTTTCTTTTTAGAAACACATTTAGCACAGTTCATCCGTATGATGATGAAAAAAAAATGTTACCTTATTTTAATTAAATGATTTTTTTTTGGTGGACTGGTGTTTGCGTAGCTGTGGTTATTTCAGTTTTTCTCTTATCATTCATACACCTTGACCTCCTAAAAATAATTTTTCAACCTGGAACGTACAATTAGCAGGCAATAGAACAGGTCACATTGGTCTTGGAACCATCAAAAAGCAGTATTCACACATTCTCGGCATCAATTTTCCTTAAAAACAACTGAAAAAGCAAGGTAAAGAGTGATTGATTTTTTTAATGAAAGTTATTTGATTTAATTTATTTAATTTTCATAATATTTGAAATATGTTGGGATTAATGTGACTCAATATTATCTGCAGCTCTTACACTCCAGGCACCTGATAAAGTGGAACGCAGTGTCTTTGCCTTACATGGCGCTCAGCTCTTCCTCAATCCCAGCAGAAGCACCAGCAGAAGCAGCAGCCTCCGGGTCCTGCCTCATGCACAGCTTAAAATGCAACACCAAGTAATACAACAAACAACAGGGAAAACCATTCACGATTAGACACATCCGTTGATTGCTGGCTCTCAGTAAAGGGACATTGCATCATTACATCACAAAATAGACTACATTTCAAGGTTAAAGAATTACCATGTTCTGCGATTCAGAACGAGGCAGCAAAACTTCCTATAATCTGTTGTGGCCCTATGACATTGTAAAGGAGCAGGCTTGTGAATACATCTCGTTTAATCCAATGGAAATATAACTCTCAACTTTTTTACGTTTTTGCCAATAAATAATACTACATTGTTAACTCTGCATAAAGAACCTTGGAATGGAACGTTTTTTGCAGTGAAATGTTTGCTGCATAACCTATACCCTTTCTCTCCTACATCACATTGCATTAGTCATTACAGTGATTAGTGAGCAGGAAGGGCTGCATCACATCGCAATTTGTGTGGAACTTGAATGCGAATTTGTTACAACATGGCGTAACTTACAGTCCTTTCACAAAATTCATGATTTTGTGCTCAATTTTGAGTTTGTAAAGTTTTTCTATAATGTCAATGATTTTATTTTGTGACTGAAATTAAATACTTTTGTGTCTGCAAAAGTGGGACTGTAGTTCCACCTTAACCTACTAGTACTGTATGTCTTTGGACTGTGGGAAGAAACTGGAGCACCTGGAAGAAATCCACACAAATGAAGGGAGAACATACAATTCCATCCAGACTGCACCCCAGGAATTGAACCCAGGACCCCAGCTCTGTGAACCACAGTGCCAGCTCATTGCTATAGTCACTATAATTAATGTCAAAACTCATTTGCAAATGAGCAGCCTGGGATCCAAAAGGATCAAGACAAGGATCCAAACAAAGCACTATCCCAAAGCTTGGCTTTGTACCGTATATAATACAGGGCTTGATGCAGAAGGCAGATAATCAAAGTCCATGCAATAATTGCTAAGGGAAAGTGACTTTGTGTTCTTGGAGGGAAGTCACTCAACATGGAGCTGTGTTAGTGAAATGATTGTTCTGATGTACGGCTGATGTCCAAACACTGAAAACATGATTGTGTATGCAATCGCACTCCTGAGCTCCATTGGGTATGGTTAAAATAACTTTTTATAGTTCATCACATTCAAAGTGTGTGTACTTGATGAAAGTGTAACACGCATTTGGAGGAGTTATTCAGGATTTTCTTTCATTCAACTATTTCAAGACCCATTATTTTCAGATGTTGTAGTATACGTGAATAATGAAAGGCCTTCATATTACACAATGTAGGAATGACTTCGCAGGTGTGAAGAATAAAAGATTAATTCAGCTCACTTTGGGGAGTTTCACAATGGCCCTCCTTATAGAAATGTGGGTTTGATTAAAGGAGTGAAGAAAAAGCACTGAATAATATTTGCTTCTGTAAACGTAATCATCTCAAAATATGGTTGAAGAAATTGAAGAAGGTTAAACATAATCCAAAACGTATAAGGTCAATTTAAGTACAACCAGAATTCTAGTGTTTATGCAATGCATCTGTGGGTTGATATGAAATATGGCCGTACTTAAACTAAACGAGGTTATCGAGAGCATATTCCAAATACGGCTTTGGCCAGTTGTACTGTGAACTGCGAGGACCGTATCTTATCCTGATCTGGCTGTGCGAATACCGTCCTCTGCTGGCAGAAGGAATAGATTACAACGGCACTGTATTGGCGATTAGTCCTATTGCTAGAATATTGAAACAACAAGGAGTCCGCGGAGTCAAGCAATGCTGAATAAACAAGTACCTGAAATTCAATAGGATTTTGTGTATTGATTACAAATAGGTGTGGAATTCTCATGTACAGTGGTATTCATGGATTCCTTACACAAGCAGCAGTTGTTATGATGCTTTCGTAATCTGAATATAAATCTGTTATCTACTTAAAACTGTAATTATTGAATAGATTAATGTCTTTGAAATGCTTCATTAACTGGGCAGTTTCCATGTTTGGAAATGTTTTTATTTTGATTGCTGATTGCTAGATACTGTATGTTTAATAGGCATGCTGTTAATATTTTCTACAAGAGCCAAATAAGACAGTTATGCTGTAGTAAGTTCTATATAAGTTATATAACATAAGTTATATTTTGTTCTGAGGTCAATTTGAATCTCATACTAAATAACTGGTGTCCTTTTATCTGAGAAACACTACCTGATTGATCACCTGATGCCTAGAAATTAGCATGCACAGTAGCCCAGCGTTTAGCATTGCTAGCTCACAGTGCTGAGGCCCTGGGTACACTTCTGGACCTGGGGTGCTATCTGTATGGAGCTTGTATGTTCTCCCCATGTTTGCATGAGTTTGCTTTGGGTGCTCCGGCTTCCTCCCACAGTTCAAAGAACTACTGGTAGGTTAATTGGCTTCTGGGATAATTGGTGAGTGTCTGTGTCTTCCCTGCATTGGACTACCATCCAGTCCCAGGTATCTCCTGCTTATTACTTTCTGAGGCTCTGGCTCCCCCGTGCCCCGCGACCCCCTGACCCCCTGACCCTGAATTGGATGAAGCGGTTAGAAAATGGGTGGTTTCTGTTATGCTCTGGTCATGCTCTGCCATTGCAACAACTTGTAAAAAATGCAGATGCTAGGATTTAACTCAAAGAAGGAGCTCAGAGCACTGTGTTGGCATCACTGTACAGGTGTCCGGTGTGTTTTAGAACATGTGCTAAAATCTTATTTACTAACTTCTAGACTTTTTACCCCCCATATCAGTCTGCAGGTGCACAGTGGTCTGTGGACACCCTCCTTGCTCTGTCGTAAAAGAGGAAATAAAAAGCAACTGGTTTTGACTTTAATGCACTGAGACTGTGGAACTCACAGAACTCTCTTGTCAGAAAGGCAGCTTCTAACAGCTTTTAAGTGAAGACTAAGAACACTTTTCTATTTTATTAAAATAGATTATATATGTTTTGTTTAAATATATGTTATAAATGTTAAAACGACAGCTCCTATAAGCTTGTATTTTTACCTTTCGATCATTTTTAGAATTGCTTTGAGTTGCTTTTACCATGATAAACAGTACAAAATATGAGGTGTTGAACTTGTCTAAAGTTTTAAAGCGCTTTATGACGTAAAGTGTGATGACAGTCCTTGGCGGTCTATGTAACAATTCTTCTTGAAGTAGGTCATCGGGCCAACAGTATACAAACATTACAGCTCAAGTGCTTTTGTATCTGAACGCTTTTAGGTAAGTTATTTAGCAGCTGCGGTATTAATAATGATTTTAATGGCAAATTCAATTGCAGGTAAAATAAAAATGGCGGATAACTTTCTTTCTAGCTTCGTGAAGCGGTCGCGCTATATTATACATATATACCATAATAAGAAACATAATATGTACAGTAGAATTTTTCACTTTAAGCTGGCATTATCCAGAACCGGGTCAGGGCCCGGACCCGGACCGTGCAGTGTGGTCCGCCGGCCTTCTAAAGATGTTTAGGAGATCGAGGCGCCCTTGGATTTGATTAGAAACTTGCATAATTTCTTAACTTGACCCCATTATCTTAAAAAAAACGGCCAGGCCAAGACCAAAGCATGAAGGCTGCGAGGATCGGGGGACTCTCATTTTTGGTCACAGCGTACAGTAGTAGATCAGTAACCTCTGTTTATCGTGATAACCTTTAATTATTTTCCAGTACTTTTTTAAATGATAAAACACATTGTCTCGCCAGTTTTGCTAAAGATACGGTTTTAGTGTTTACGCATAAATTTGTAAGCCGTAGGTTTAAATCTCGTGGTCTTATTTTCTGCATTT
This sequence comes from Lepisosteus oculatus, assembly GCF_040954835.1. Lineage (NCBI taxonomy): Eukaryota > Metazoa > Chordata > Actinopteri > Semionotiformes > Lepisosteidae > Lepisosteus > Lepisosteus oculatus. Next base: position 137,652 of record NW_027167658.1, on the reverse strand, counting down.
TCATCGTAAGGGAAGGCGCTCGTTTGCGATTTACGCGCTGAATATTGTAAGCAGAGGAGCCTTAAGGCACAGCCTCGCCTTAACACCATCGTTTGCATTGTCATTGTCATCCAGAAAAGCAGTCGTAAGAAAATGAATCTGTGGCGGCTCCGAACATTAAAAAAACTATATCTAGACTGCAAATACATCCCAATCTTACTATCAACACGTTTTAAGACCCCTCTCCTTTCCACCGGTATACAAGCTAAGAGAGAAATATTGGAAATCCCATCTGAAGTAGCCCTCGTCTCACCTTCGGAGCTGTGAGCGATGGGGATCATAATTAAAAGGGGTACAGTTACTTTGAAAATGTGTATGTGATACTTAAATTTAAATAAAATAAAAAGATAAATTATATAACACAGACTGCTATCTATGTCCATGTGTTTAAGACGTATGAATCGGTTTTAAAACAGGCACACCCCTTCTCACAAATCCGACTGGAGTCTCAGTCCGTCGTCGCGATGAATTAGGAGCTCAGATGTAGGCTAAGTGATTGCAATTTACTTATTTAAAAGAACCACTTCAAATCAAAAGGGAGACATTTTGTAATGGTAGTTATCGTATTATAGTATACGATAACTGTATACGTAGTATACGTAATTGTAGATATACAGTACATAAAGGGTATGAATAGGTGTGAGCTTTTACTGTATATTTAATATTTTATCTGACCCACTTGTAGAAACCGCCTACTCAGATTTATTTAAGTGGTCTGCCACCATAAAGACAGAAAAATATAATGACACCCTGTTACATTAACTGTAAAATAAATGCCGTAACTGCGGCCATATGAAAATTTGGATAAAGATTATACAAACATCCTAAGGAGCTCTATGACATATGAGCGTCGTAATAATGGTTGGTGACCTGACGTAACAGTGCTCCCTGAATTACGTGATCTGTATATACCCAAATACAGATATATCACATAGGGAGATGCAGTCAAACATTGCATTGCTATCGTCGTGGTGAACTATTTCTCCGCTGTTTAAAACTTGTTTGGTAAGTGTCATCAAATATGCTTGTCAATTTGTAGCGAAATCGATATACTGTATCATAATCCTTCAGCTATCTATAATGTAGTGAAACGGCTAATTAATATTGATAAATTCCCTTATTCACAGTGACTTTTGCTCAAACCCCTGTTGCATAATGGGTTAATTTTATATAAAAAAACATTTATATCATAGATATAATACAAGCTTTGAAATGAAATAGCACATTTCCAGGTTTCAGTTAAACATTTTTAAAAAAGCTCATGACTTTAAGCATTCTGAACATTGAGAATGTTATTTGGGAAACAAATGTTTATTATAATGTTTATGTTTAGGATCTGTCTCCTACTGAGTCAGCATGCAGCATTCAACACCATTAGGTTTAATATTAAAAAGTTGTGTATTTCCTGAATTGTTTTTTTTTATTCTTTTCTATTAGACCATACTAGACTGTGCAGGATATAATTTATTTGCCATTTTTGCCTTTTCCAGATACCTGGGAAACAAAGCTCATATCTCATTTGCCAATGGAGCCCAGTCCTAAGCCTGGTGCTCTGTCCCCCTCCCCGAAGGACACAGACTCGAATCGACCCGCGCCCTTAAGGCAACAGGATCTGATCTCCACGTACTGCCCGCCTCCCAAGATACAGCTTCTGAAGGACACCTTCCAAGAGAAACTGATGCAGGAAAAGGAGAAAAAAATGATCGCCATGTACAATCGGCGGCAGGAGGCAGCTCTACAGAAGATGAGAAAATGTTTCCAATATGTCAAATACGCTGCGGAGAAGAAGATGGGGAACAGCTATCGCTTCCAAGCCCAACAGGGCCCCGAGAAGAACATTGTGGGGTATGATCGGTCTTACCCCCTGAAGCCTATGGGTAACAGGAAAGTCTCCGGCCCTGGTGAGGTTCGGGCTGTGGACCGCCCGGACGCACAGAGTGATTCCTTGTTTGCCCCCACCCCGCCTCAGGATGGTCATGAGAGGCCCTGCGAGAGGCCGGGCAGGAGGGGCTCAAGAGTACGCAAACCTAAGGACAGGACTGTCCTCCCCATGGTGGCGACCCCTCCAGGGCAATGCCCTTCTCATGCCAATGGGAAGGAGCACTTTCAGTTGCAAGAGGAGCTACGAAAAGTGGCCGAGGCAGAGGCCGCGCTGAAGGAGGAGCATCGCCGGAGGGAGGCCAGCCTGCAGGATGAGATGCGCCGGAAGGAGGCCATGATGAAGGACGAGATTCGCCAGAAGGAGGCCATGATGCAGGCGAAGCTCTTCAGAGCTCAGGAGGAGCTGAGGATGGTTCCGAGAGAGATGGAAGACTCCAGAGAGGTGGCCGGAAGGGAAAATAGAGGCGAGGCAGAGCGAGCTTTGTCCCAGAGGACCATGGGCCAACCACCGCTCTAAGGCCGTGCCTCTTCTGACCTGCAGAATGGAGAAGCAAAAAGCCTTCACTCCAAGGAAAGCCCTTCCTATCAGAGGAGACAACCTTGATTATGGTTCTCCAATGGAAGATGGCGGATGCGCAGAATCGCACTTTCCCTCTGCGCTTTCCCATCAGGAGAGACGTCAAGTGAGCCCTTGCAGCCGTGGGCTAGAAGACGTCCCCTGTGGAAGGAGAAAGTATCTCAAGAAAGCAAGGCTCCCTGAAAGCGACGTGTCAGCGGCACAGGCCGCGCAGGGCCACTTCAGAAATAACACCACATGTCTGGATGAACAAACTCTGTCAGTGGAAAACAGATATTTGTCCCCTACAAGTCTGATGTGCCCTACCGCTGAGCAATTTCCATATGAGAATAGCCAGAGTGGAAACCCTCAGCTGGTGCCCTGTGAACTGTGTCACGGGAAGTTTGCTGTAGAGAGGCTGGAGAAACACAGCAAGATCTGCAAGAAGCTTCAGAATTCAAAGAGGAAGGTTTTTGACTCTTTCAAGCACAGGGCCAAGGGAACAGAACTGGAGACATACATCCATAAGAAGAAGGTTAAACCGCCAATCGTGGTAAGGGCTATCCTTAAACTCTTTCCAAGCTTCCCTTTTTTTCTCCTAGAGTCAGACTCAGCTTATAAATCAATGTAGAGAATAAATAAGTGTTTTATGAAGTACTCTTCTGAAAAACTGCCGCAAAGGCACATTTGCCAGACAGAATAAATGTGTCTTAGTGACTTCTGAATTCTGTTGTAAAAATCTACATATCAAGCAAATAGCACTCACAGGAAACAAAACCATAACTACGTAAATTGTACTCTCTACCCAATGACCTGAAAGGTAGCCCCAGAAAGCTACGTTATTACTGTATTGATATTTTCTTGCCTTGTGAATGGTTTGCGACCAGACTGTGTACGCAGTGCTAGTCTGGACTTTTTCTGGAAGCTGTTTTATTGGTTTCATTTCCTGTTCCCAGCTGAGAAAGAACAACTGGAGGCAGAAGCACGAGGATTTCATTCGGAGCATCAAACAGGCCAGGGAGGTGCAGCAGGTGATCACGCAAGGAGGGAAAGTTGTGAACCTGCCCCAGCCCCCCGCGAATCCAAACCCCGACTACGTGCCCTGCCCTCACTGCGGCCGGCGCTTTGCCCCCAGGCCGGCACAGAGGCACTTCCCCAAGTGTCAGCACATCAGGAGCCGCCCTCCTCCTCCTCCTCGCAGATGAAAACTGATGTGAAGAAGAGCAAAAGAGTCATGATCTTGGCTCACGACTCACGTCCTGCATTTTCTTTTTAGAAACACATTTAGCACAGTTCATCCGTATGATGATGAAAAAAAAATGTTACCTTATTTTAATTAAATGATTTTTTTTTGGTGGACTGGTGTTTGTGTAGCTGTGGTTATTTCAGTTTTTCTCTTATCATTCATACACCTTGACCTCCTAAAAATAATTTTTCAACCTGGAACGTACAATTAGCAGGCAATAGAACAGGTCACATTGGTCTTGGAACCATCAAAAAGCAGTATTCACACATTCTCGGCATCAATTTTCCTTAAAAACAACTGAAAAAGCAAGGTAAAGAGTGATTGATTTTTTTAATGAAAGTTATTTGATTTAATTTATTTAATTTTCATAATATTTGAAATATGTTGGGATTAATGTGACTCAATATTATCTGCAGCTCTTACACTCCAGGCACCTGATAAAGTGGAACGCAGTGTCTTTGCCTTACATGGCGCTCAGCTCTTCCTCAATCCCAGCAGAAGCACCAGCAGAAGCAGCAGCCTCCGGGTCCTGCCTCATGCACAGCTTAAAATGCAACACCAAGTAATACAACAAACAACAGGGAAAACCATTCACGATCAGACACATCCGTTGATTGCTGGCTCTCAGTAAAGGGACATTGCATCATTACATCACAAAATAGACTACATTTCAAGGTTAAAGAATTACCATGTTCTGCGATTCAGAACGAGGCAGCAAAATTTCCTATAATCTGTTGTGGCCCTATGACATTGTAAAGGAGCAGGCTTGTGAATACATCTCGTTTAATCCAATGGAAATATAACTCTCAACTTTTTTACGTTTTTGCCAATAAATAATACTACATTGTTAACTCTGCATAAAGAACCTTGGAATGGAACGTTTTTTGCAGTGAAATGTTTGCTGCATAACCTATACCCTTTCTCTCCTACATCACATTGCATTAGTCATTACAGTGATTAGTGAGCAGGAAGGGCTGCATCACATCGCAATTTGTGTGGAACTTGAATGCGAATTTGTTACAACATGGCGTAACTTACAGTCCTTTCACAAAATTCATGATTTTGTGCTCAATTTTGAGTTTGTAAAGTTTTTCTAAAATGTCAATGATTTTATTTTGTGACTGAAATTAAATAATTTTGTGTCTGCAAAATTGGGACTGTAGTTCCACCTTAACCTACTAGTACTGTATGTCTTTGGACTGTGGGAAGAAACTGGAGCACCTGGAAGAAATCCACACAAATGAAGGGAGAACATACAATTCCATCCAGACTGCACCCCAGGAATTGAACCCAGGACCCCAGCTCTGTGAACCACAGTGCCAGCTCATTGCTATAGTCACTATAATTAATGTCAAAACTCATTTGCAAATGAGCAGCCTGGGATCCAAAAGGATCAAGACAAGGATCCAAACAAAGCACTATCCCAAAGCTTGGCTTTGTACCGTATATAATACAGGGCTTGATGCAGAAGGCAGATAATCAAAGTCCATGCAATAATTGCTAAGGGAAAGTGACTTTGTGTTCTTGGAGGGAAGTCACTCAACATGGAGCTGTGTTAGTGAAATGATTGTTCTGATGTACGGCTGATGTCCAAACACTGAAAACATGATTGTGTATGCAATCGCACTCCTGAGCTCCATTGGGTATGGTTAAAATAACTTTTTATGGTTCATCACATTCAAAGTGTGTGTACTTGATGAAAGTGTAACACGCATTTGGAGGAGTTATTCAGGATTTTCTTTCATTCAACTATTTCAAGACCCATTATTTTCAGATGTTGTAGTATACGTGAATAATGAAAGGCCTTCATATTACACAATGTAGGAATGACTTCGCAGGTGTGAAGAATAAAAGATTAATTCAGCTCACTTTGGGGAGTTTCACAATGGCCCTCCTTATAGAAATGTGGGTTTGATTAAAGGAGTGAAGAAAAAGCACTGAATAATATTTGCTTCTGTAAACGTAATCATCTCAAAATATGGTTGAAGAAATTGAAGAAGGTTAAACATAATCCAAAACGTATAAGGTCAATTTAAGTACAACCAGAATTCTAGTGTTTATGCAATGCATCTGTGGGTTGATATGAAATATGGCCGTACTTAAACTAAACGAGGTTATCGAGAGCATATTCCGAATACGGCTTTGGCCAGTTGTACTGTGAACTGCGAGGACCGTATCTTATCCTGAACTGGCTGTGCGAATACCGTCCTCTGCTGGCAGAAGGAATAGATTACAACGGCACTGTATTGGCGATTAGTCCTATTGCTAGAATATTGAAACAACAAGGAGTCCGCGGAGTCAAGCAATGCTGAATAAACAAGTACCTGAAATTCAATAGGATTTTGTGTATTGATTACAAATAGGTGTGGAATTCTCATGTACAGTGGTATTCATGGATTCCTTACACAAGCAGCAGTTGTTATGATGCTTTCGTAATCTGAATATAAATCTGTTATCTACTTAAAACTGTAATTATTGAATAGATTAATGTCTTTGAAATGCTTCATTAACTGGGCAGTTTCCATGTTTGGAAATGTTTTTATTTTGATTGCTGATTGCTAGATACTGTATGTTTAATAGGCATGCTGTTAATATTTTCTACAAGAGCCAAATAAGACAGTTATGCTGTAGTAAGTTCTATATAAGTTATATAACATAAGTTATATTTTGTTCTGAGGTCAATTTGAATCTCATACTAAATAACTGGTGTCCTTTTATCTGAGAAACACTACCTGATTGATCACCTGATGCCTAGAAATTAGCATGCACAGTAGCCCAGCGTTTAGCATTGCTAGCTCACAGTGCTGAGGCCCTGGGTACACTTCTGGACCTGGGGTGCTATCTGTATGGAGCTTGTATGTTCTCCCCATGTTTGCATGAGTTTGCTTTGGGTGCTCCGGCTTCCTCCCACAGTTCAAAGAACTACTGGTAGGTTAATTGGCTTCTGGGAAAATTGGTGAGTGTCTGTGTCTTCCCTGTATTGGACTACCATCCAGTCCCAGGTATCTCCTGCTTATTACTTTCTGAGGCTCTGGCTCCCCCGTGCCCCGCGACCCCCTGACCCCCTGACCCTGAATTGGATGAAGCGGTTAGAAAATGGGTGGTTTCTGTTATGCTCTGGTCATGCTCTGCCATAGCAACAACTTGTAAAAAATGCAGATGCTAGGATTTAACTCAAAGAAGGAGCTCAGAGCACTGTGTTGGCATCACTGTACAGGTGTCCGGTTTGTTTTAGAACATGTGCTAAAATCTTATTTACTAACTTCTAGACTTTTTACCCCCCATATCAGTCTGCAGGTGCACAGTGGTCTGTGGACACCCTCCTTGCTCTGTCGTAAAAGAGGAAATAAAAAGCAACTGGTTTTGACTTTAATGCACTGAGACTGTGGAACTCACAGAACTCTCTTGTCAGAAAGGCAGCTTCTAACAGCTTTTAAGTGAAGACTAAGAACACTTTTCTATTTTATTAAAATAGATTATATATGTTTTGTTTAAATATATGTTATAAATGTTAAAACGACAGCTCGTATAAGCTTGTATTTTTACCTTTCGATCATTTTTAGAATTGCTTTGAGTTGCTTTTACCATGATAAACAGTACAAAATATGAGGTGTTGAACTTGTCTAAAGTTTTAAAGCGCTTTATGACGTAAAGTGTGATGACAGTCCTTGGCGGTCTATGTAACAATTCTTCTTGAAGTAGGTCATCGGGCCAACAGTATACAAACATTACAGCTCAAGTGCTTTTGTATCTGAACGCTTTTAGGTAAGTTATTTAGCAGCTGCGGTATTAATAATGATTTTAATGGCAAATTCAATTGCAGGTAAAATAAAAATGGCGGATAACTTTCTTTCTAGCTTCGTGAAGCGGTCGCGCTATATTATACATATATACCATAATAAGAAACATAATATGTACAGTAGAATTTTTCACTTTAAGCTGGCATTATCCAGAACCGGGTCAGGGGCCGGACCCGGACCGTGCAGTGTGGTCCGCCGGCCTTCTAAAGATGTTTAGGAGATCGAGGCGCCCTTGGATTTGATTAGAAACTTGCATAATTTCTTAACTTGACCCCATTATCTTAAAAAAAACGGCCAGGCCAAGACCAAAGCATGAAGGCTGCGAGGATCGGGGGACTCTCATTTTTGGTCACAGCGTACAGTAGTAGATCAGTAACCTCTGTTTATCGTGATAACCTTTAATTATTTTCCAGTACTTTTTTAAATGATAAAACACATTGTCTCGCCAGTTTTGCTAAAGATACGGTTTTAGTGTTTACGCATAAATTTGTAAGCCGTAGGTTTAAATCTCGTGGTCTTATTTTCTGCATTTTCATCGTAAGGGAAGGCGCTCGTTTGCGATTTACGCGCTGAATATTGTAAGCAGAGGAGCCTTAAGGCACAGCCTCGCCTTAACACCATCGTTTGCATTGTCATTGTCATCCAGAAAAGCAGTCGTAAGAAAATGAATCTGTGGCGGCTCCGAACATTAAAAAAACTATATCTAGACTGCAAATACATCCCAATCTTACTATCAACACGTTTTAAGACCCCTCTCCTTTCCACCGGTATACAAGCTAAGAGAGAAATATTGGAAATCCCATCTGAAGTAGCCCTCGTCTCACCTTCGGAGCTGTGAGCGATGGGGATCATAATTAAAAGGGGTACAGTTACTTTGAAAATGTGTATGTGATACTTAAATTTAAATAAAATAAAAAGATAAATTATATAACACAGACTGCTATCTATGTCCATGTGTTTAAGACGTATGAATCGGTTTTAAAACAGGCACACCCCTTCTCACAAATCCGACTGGAGTCTCAGTCCGTCGTCGCGATGAATTAGGAGCTCAGATGTAGGCTAAGTGATTGCAATTTACTTATTTAAAAGAACCACTTCAAATCAAAAGGGAGACATTTTGTAATGGTAGTTATCGTATTACCATTATCGTATTATAACGATAACTAACGATAACGATAGTATACGATAACTGTATACGTAGTATACGTAATTGTAGATATACAGTACATAAAGGGTATGAATAGGTGTGAGCTTTTTACTGTATATTTAATATTTTATCTGACCCACTTGTAGAAACCGCCTACTCATATTTATTTAAGTGGTCTGCCACCATAAAGACAGAAAAATATAATGACACCCTGTTACATTAACTGTAAAATAAACGCCGTAACTGCGGCCATATGAAAATTTGGATAAAGATTATACAAACATCCTAAGGAGCTCTATGACATATGAGCGTCGTAATAATCGTTGGTGACCTGACGTAACAGTGCTCCCTGAATTACGTGATCTGTATATACCCAAATACAGATATATCACATAGGGAGATGCAGTCAAACATTGTATTGCTATCGTCGTGGTGAACTATTTCTCCGCTGTTTAAAACTTGTTTGGTAAGTGTCATCAAATATGCTTGTCAATTTGTAGCGAAATCGATATACTGTATCATAATCCTTCAGCTATCTATAATGTAGTGAAACGGCTAATTAATATTGATAAATTCCCTTATTCACAGTGACTTTTGCTCAAACCCCTGTTGCATAATGGGTTAATTTTATATAAAAAAACATTTATATCATAGATATAATACAAGCTTTGAAATGAAATAGCACATTTCCAGGTTTCAGTTAAACATTTTTAAAAAAGCTCATGACTTTAAGCATTCTGAACATTGAGAATGTTATTTGGGAAACAAATGTTTATTATAATGTTTATGTTTAGGATCTGTCTCCTACTGAGTCAGCATGCAGCATTCAACACCATTAGGTTTAATATTAAAAAGTTGTGTATTTCCTGAATTGTTTTTTTTTATTCTTTTCTATTAGACCATACTAGACTGTGCAGGATATCATTTATTTGCCATTTTTGCCTTTTCCAGATACCTGGGAAACAAAGCTCATATCTCATTTGCCAATGGAGCCCAGTCCTAAGCCTGGTGCTCTGTCCCCCTCCCCGAAGGACACAGACTCGAATCGATCCGCGCCCTTAAGGCAACAGGATCTGATCTCCACGTACTGCCCGCCTCCCAAGATACAGCTTCTGAAGGACACCTTCCAAGAGAAACTGATGCAGGAAAAGGAGAAAAAAATGATCGCCATGTACAATCGGCGGCAGGAGGCAGCTCTACAGAAGATGAGGAAATGTTTCCAATATGTCAAATACGCTGCGGAGAAGAAGATGGGGAACAGCTATCGCTTCCAAGCCCAACAGGGCCCCGAGAAGAACATTGTGGGGTATGATCGGTCTTACCCCCTGAAGCCTATGGGTAACAGGAAAGTCTCCGGCCCTGGTGAGGTTCGGGCTGTGGACCGCCCGGATGCACAGAGTGATTCCTTGTTTGCCCCCACCCCGCCTCAGGATGGTCATGAGAGGCCCTGCGAGAGGCCGGGCAGGAGGGGCTCAAGAGTACGCAAACCTAAGGACAGGACTGTCCTCCCCATGGTGGTGACCCCTCCAGGGCAATGCCCTTCTCATGCCAATGGGAAGGAGCACTTTCAGTTGCAAGAGGAGCTACGAAAAGTGGCCGAGGCAGAGGCCGCGCTGAAGGAGGAGCATCGCCGGAGGGAGGCCAGCCTGCAGGATGAGATGCGCCGGAAGGAGGCCATGATGAAGGACGAGATTCGCCAGAAGGAGGCCATGATGCAGGCGAAGCTCTTCAGAGCTCAGGAGGAGCTGAGGATGGTTCCGAGAGAGATGGAAGACTCCAGAGAGGTGGCCGGAAGGGAAAATAGAGGCGAGGCAGAGCGAGCTTTGCCCCAGAGGACCATGGGCCAACCACCGCTCTAAGGCCGTGCCTCTTCTGACCTGCAGAATGGAGAAGCAAGAAGCCTTCACTCCAAGGAAAGCCCTTCCTATCAGAGGAGACAACCTTGATTATGGTTCTCCAATGGAAGATGGCGGATGCGCAGAATCGCACTTTCCCTCTGCGCTTTCCCATCAGGAGAGACGTCAAGTGAGCCCTTGCAGCCGTGGGCTAGAAGACGTCCCCTGTGGAAGGAGAAAGTATCTCAAGAAAGCAAGGCTCCCTGAAAGCGACGTGTCAGCGGCACAGGCCGCGCAGGGCCACTTCAGAAATAACACCACATGTCTGGATGAACAAACTCTGTCAGTGGAAAACAGATATTTGTCCCCTACAAGTCTGATGTGCCCTACCGCTGAGCAATTTCCATATGAGAATAGCCAGAGTGGAAACCCTCAGCTGGTGCCCTGTGAACTGTGTCACGGGAAGTTTGCTGTAGAGAGGCTGGAGAAACACAGCAAGATCTGCAAGAAGCTTCAGAATTCAAAGAGGAAGGTTTTTGACTCTTTCAAGCACAGGGCCAAGGGAACAGAACTGGAGACATACATCCATAAGAAGAAGGTTAAACCGCCAATCGTGGTAAGGGCTATCCTTAAACTCTTTCCAAGCTTCCCTTTTTTTCTCCTTGAGTCAGACTCAGCTTATAAATCAATGTAAACAATAAATAAGTGTTTTATGAAGTACTCTTCTGAAAAACTGCCGCAAAGGCACATTTGCCAGACAGAATAAATGTGTCTTAGTGACTTCTGAATTCTGTTGTAAAAATCTACATATCAAGCAAATAGCACTCACAGGAAACAAAACCATAACTACGTAAATTGTACTCTCTACCCAATGACCTGAAAGGTAGCCCCAGAAAGCTACGTTATTACTGTATTGATATTTTCTTGCCTTGTGAATGGTTTGCGACCAGACTGTGTACGCAGTGCTAGTCTGGACTTTTTCTGGAAGCTGTTTTATTGGTTTCATTTCCTGTTCCCAGCTGAGAAAGAACAACTGGAGGCAGAAGCACGAGGATTTCATTCGGAGCATCAAACAGGCCAGGGAGGTGCAGCAGGTGATCACGCAAGGAGGGAAAGTTGTGAACCTGCCCCAGCCCCCCGCGAATCCAAACCCCGACTACGTGCCCTGCCCTCACTGCGGCCGGCGCTTTGCCCCCAGGCCGGCACAGAGGCACTTCCCCAAGTGTCAGCACATCAGGAGCCGCCCTCCTCCTCCTCCTCGCAGATGAAAACTGATGTGAAGAAGAGCAAAAGAGTCATGATCTTGGCTCACGACTCACGTCCTGCTTTTTCTTTTTAGAAACACATTTAGCACAGTTCATCCGTATGATGATGAAAAAAAAATGTTACCTTATTTTAATTAAATGATTTTTTTTTGGTGGACTGGTGTTTGCGTAGCTGTGGTTATTTCAGTTTTTCTCTTATCATTCATACACCTTGACCTCCTAAAAATAATTTTTCAACCTGGAACGTACAATTAGCAGGCAATAGAACAGGTCACATTGGTCTTGGAACCATCAAAAAGCAGTATTCACACATTCTCGGCATCAATTTTCCTTAAAAACAACTGAAAAAGCAAGGTAAAGAGTGATTGATTTTTTTAATGAAAGTTATTTGATTTAATTTATTTAATTTTCATAATATTTGAAATATGTTGGGATTAATGTGACTCAATATTATCTGCAGCTCTTACACTCCAGGCACCTGATAAAGTGGAACGCAGTGTCTTTGCCTTACATGGCGCTCAGCTCTTCCTCAATCCCAGCAGAAGCACCAGCAGAAGCAGCAGCCTCCGGGTCCTGCCTCATGCACAGCTTAAAATGCAACACCAAGTAATACAACAAACAACAGGGAAAACCATTCACGATTAGACACATCCGTTGATTGCTGGCTCTCAGTAAAGGGACATTGCATCATTACATCACAAAATAGACTACATTTCAAGGTTAAAGAATTACCATGTTCTGCGATTCAGAACGAGGCAGCAAAACTTCCTATAATCTGTTGTGGCCCTATGACATTGTAAAGGAGCAGGCTTGTGAATACATCTCGTTTAATCCAATGGAAATATAACTCTCAACTTTTTTACGTTTTTGCCAATAAATAATACTACATTGTTAACTCTGCATAAAGAACCTTGGAATGGAACGTTTTTTGCAGTGAAATGTTTGCTGCATAACCTATACCCTTTCTCTCCTACATCACATTGCATTAGTCATTACAGTGATTAGTGAGCAGGAAGGGCTGCATCACATTGCAATTTGTGTGGAACTTGAATGCGAATTTGTTACAACATGGCGTAACTTACAGTCCTTTCACAAAATTCATGATTTTGTGCTCAATTTTGAGTTTGTAAAGTTTTTCTATAATGTCAATGATTTTATTTTGTGACTGAAATTAAATACTTTTGTGTCTGCAAAATTGGGACTGTAGTTCCACCTTAACCTACTAGTACTGTATGTCTTTGGACTGTGGGAAGAAACTGGAGCACCTGGAAGAAATCCACACAAATGAAGGGAGAACATACAATTCCATCCAGACTGCACCCCAGGAATTGAACCCAGGACCCCAGCTCTGTGAACCACAGTGCCACCTCATTGCTATAGTCACTATAATTAATGTCAAAACTCATTTGCAAATGAGCAGCCTGGGATCCAAAAGGATCAAGACAAGGATCCAAACAAAGCACTATCCCAAAGCTTGGCTTTGTACAGTATATCATACAGGGCTTGATGCAGAAGGCAGATAATCTAAGTCCATGCAATAATTGCTAAGGGAAAGTGACTTTGTGTTTTTGGAGGGAAGTCACTCAACATGGAGCTGTGTTAGTGAAATGATTGTTCTGATGTACGGCTGATGTCCAAACACTGAAAACATGATTGTATATGCAATCGCACTCCCGAGCTCCATTGGGTATGGTTAAAATAACTTTTTATAGTTCATCACATTCAAAGTGTGTGTACCTGATGAAAGTGTAACACGCATTTGGAGGAGTTATTCAGGATTTTCTTTCATTCAACTATTTCAAGACCCATTATTTTCAGATGTTGTAGTATACGTGAATAATGAAAGGCCTTCATATTACACAATGAAGGAATGACTTCGCAGGTGTGAAGAATAAAAGATTAATTCAGCTCACTTTGGGGAGTTTCACAATGGCCCTCCTTAAAGAAATGTGGGTTTGATTAAAGGAGTGAAGAAAAAGCACTGAATAATATTTGCTTCTGTAAACGTAATCATATCAAAATATGGTTAAAGAAATTGAAGAAGGTTAAACATAATCCAAAACGTATAAGGTCAATTTAAATACACCCAGAATTCTAGTGTTTATGCAATGCATCTGTGGGTTGATATGAAATACGGCCGTTCTTAAACTAAACGAGGTTATCGAGAGCATATTCCGAGTACGGCTGTGGCCAGTTGTACTGTGAACTGAGAGGACCGTATCTTATCCTGATCTGACTGTGCGAATACCGTCCTCTGCTGGCAGAAGGAATAGATTACAACGGCACTGTATTGGCGATTAGTCCTATTGCTAGAATATTGAAACAACAAGGAGTCCGCGGAGTCAAGCAATGCAGAATAAACAAGTACCTGAAATTCAATAGGATTTTGTGTATTGATTACAAATAGGTGTGAATTTCTCATGTACAGTGGTATTCATGGATTCCTTACACAAGCAGCCGTTGTTATGATACTTTCGTAATCTGAATATAAATCTGTTATCTACTTGAAACTGTAATTATTGAATAGATTAATGTCTTTGAAATGCTTCATTAACTGGGCAGTTTCCATGTTTGGAAATGTTTTTATTTTGATTGCTGATTGCTAGATACTGTATGTTTAATAGGCATGCTGTTAATATTTTCTACAAATAAGACAGTTATGCTGTAGTAAGTTCTATATAAGTTATATAACATAAGTTATATTTTGTTCTGAGGTCAATTTGAATCTCATACTAAATTACTGGTGTCCTTTTATCTGAGAAACACTACCTGATTGATCACCTGATGCCTAGAAATTAGCATGCACAGTAGCCCAGTGTTTAGCATTGCTAGCTCACAGTGCTGAGGCCCTGGGTACACTTCTGGACCTGGGGTGCTATCTGTATGGAGCTTGTATGTTCTCCCCATGTTTGCATGAGTTTGCTTTGGGTGCTCCGGCTTCCTCCCACACTTCAAAGAACTACTGGTAGGTTAATTGGCTTCTGGGTTAATTGGTGAGTGTCTGTGTCTTCCCTGCATTGGACTACCATCCAGTCCCAGGTATCTCCTGCTTATTACTTTCTGAGGCTCTGGCTCCCCCGTGACCCCCCGACCCCCTGACCACCTGACCCTGAATTGGATGAAGCGGTTAGAAAATGGGTGGTTTCTGTTATGCTCTGGTCATGCTCTGCCATAGCAACAACTTGTAAAAAATGCAGATGCTAGGATTTAACTCAAAGAAGGAGCTCAGATCACTGTGTTGGCATCGCTGTACAGGTGTCCGGTGTGTTTTAGAACATGTGCTAAAATCTTATTTACTAACTTCTAGACTTTTTACCCCCCATATCAGCCTGCAGGTGCACAGTGGTCTGTGGACACCCTCCTTGCTCTGTCGTAAAACAGGAAATAAAAAGCAACTGGTTTTGACTTTAATGCACTGAGACTGTGGAACTCACAGAACTCTCTTGTCAGAAAGGCAGCTTCTAACAGCTTTTAAGTGAAGACTAAGAACACTTTTCTATTTTATTAAAATAGATTATATATGTTTTGTTTAAATATATGTTATAAATGTTAAAACGACAGCTCGTATAAGCTTGTATTTTTACCTTTCGATCATTTTTAGAATTGCTTTGAGTTGCTTTTACCATGATAAACAGTACAAAATATGAGGTGTTGAACTTGTCTAAAGTTTTAAAGCGCTTTATGACGTAAAGTGTGATGACAGTCCTTGGCGGTCTATGTAACAATTCTTCTTGAAGTAGGTCATCGGGCCAACAGTATATAAACATTACAGCTCAAGTGCTTTTGTATCTGAACGCTTTTAGGTAAGTAATTTAGCAGCTGCGGTATTAATCGTGATTTTAATGGCAAATTCAATTGCAGGTAAAATAAAAATGGCGGATAACTTTCTTTCTAGCTTCGTGAAGCGGTCGCGCCACATTATACATATATACCATAATAAGAAACATAATATGTACAGTAGAATTTTTCACTTTAAGCTGGCATTATCCAGAACCGGGTCAGGACCCGGACCCGGACCGTGCAGTGTGGTCCGTCGGCCTTCTAAAGATGTTTAGGAGATCGGGGCGCCCTTGGATTTGATTAGAAACTTGCATAATTTCTTAACTTGACCCCATTATCTTAAAAAAAACGGCCAGGCCAAGACCAAAGCATGAAGGCTGCGAGGATCGGGGGACTCTCATTTTTGGTCACAGCGTACAGTAGTAGATCAGTAACCTCTGTTTATCGTGATAACCTTTAATTATTTTCCAGTACTTTTTTAAATGATAAAACACATTGTCTCGCCAGTTTTGCTAAAGATACGGTTTTAGTGTTTACGCATAAATTTGTAAGCCGTAGGTTTAAATCTCGTGGTCTTATTTTCTGCATTTTCATCGTAAGGGAAGGCGCTCGTTTGCGATTTACGCGCTGAATATTGTAAGCAGAGGAGCCTTAAGGCACAGCCTCGCCTTAACACCATCGTTTGCATTGTCATTGTCATCCAGAAAAGCAGTCGTAAGAAATGAATCTGTGGCGGCTCCGAACATTAAAAAACTATATCTAGACTGCAAATACATCCCAATCTTACTATCAACACGTTTTAAGACCCCTCTCCTTTCCACCGGTATACAAGCTAAGAGAGAAATATTGGAAATCCCATCTGAAGTAGCCCTCGTCTCACCTTCGGAGCTGTGAGCGATGGGGATCATAATTAAAAGGGGTACAGTTACTTTGAAAATGTGTATGTGATACTTAAATTTAAATAAAATAAAAAGATAAATTATATAACACAGACTGCTATCTATGTCCATGTGTTTAAGACGTATGAATCGGTTTTAAAACAGGCACACCCCTTTACTTCTCACAAATCCGACAGGAGTCTCAGTCCGTCGTCGCGATGAATTAGGAGCTCAGATGTAGGCTAAGTGATTGCAATTTACTTATTTAAAAGAACCACTTCAAATCAAAAGGGAGACATTTTGTAATGGTAGTTATCGTATTATAGTATACGATAACTGTATACGTAGTATACGTAATTGTAGATATACAGTACATAAAGGGTATGAATAGGTGTGAGCTTTTACTGTATATTTAATATTTTATCTGACCCACTTGTAGAAACCGCCTACTCAGATTTATTTAAGTGGTCTGCCACCATAAAGACAGAAAAATATAATGACACCCTGTTACATTAACTGTAAAATAAACGCCGTAACTGCGGCCATATGAAAATTTGGATAAAGATTATACAAACATCCTAAGGAGCTCTATGACATATGAGCGTCGTAATAATGGTTGGTGACCTGACGTAACAGTGCTCCCTGAATTACGTGATCTGTATATACCCAAATACAGATATATCACATAGGGAGATGCAGTCAAACATTGCATTGCTATCGTCGTGGTGAACTATTTCTCCGCTGTTTAAAACTTGTTTGGTAAGTGTCATCAAATATGCTTGTCAATTTGTAGCGAAATCGATATACTGTATCATAATCCTTCAGCTATCTATAATGTAGTGAAACGGCTAATTAATATTGATCAATTCCCTTATTCACAGTGACTTTTGCTCAAACCCCTGTTGCATAATGGGTTAATTTTGTATAAAAATACATTTATATCATAGATATAATACAAGCTTTGAAATGAAATAGCACATTTCCAGGTTTCAGTTAAACATTTTTAAAAAAGCTCATGACTTTAAGCATTCTGAACATTGAGAATGTTATTTGGGAAACAAATGTTTATTATAATGTTTATGTTTAGGATCTGTCTCCTACTGAGTCAGCATGCAGCATTCAACACCATTAGGTTTAATATTAAAAAGTTGTGTATTTCCTGAATTGTTTTTTTTTATTCTTTTCTATTAGACCATACTAGACTGTGCAGGATATCATTTATTTGCCATTTTTGCCTTTTCCAGATACCTGGGAAACAAAGCTCATATCTCATTTGCCAATGGAGCCCAGTCCTAAGCCTGGTGCTCTGTCCCCCTCCCCGAAGGACACAGACTCGAATCGACCCGCGCCCTTAAGGCAACAGGATCTGATCTCCACGTACTGCCCGCCTCCCAAGATACAGCTTCTGAAGGACACCTTCCAAGAGAAACTGATGCAGGAAAAGGAGAAAAAAATGATCGCCATGTACAATCGGCGGCAGGAGGCAGCTCTACAGAAGATGAGAAAATGTTTCCAATATGTCAAATACGCTGCGGAGAAGAAGATGGGGAACAGCTATCGCTTCCAAGCCCAACAGGGCCCCGAGAAGAACATTGTGGGGTATGATCGGTCTTACCCCCTGAAGCCTATGGGTAACAGGAAAGTCTCCGGCCCTGGTGAGGTTCGGGCTGTGGACCGCCCGGACGCACAGAGTGATTCCTTGTTTGCCCCCACCCCGCCTCAGGATGGTCATGAGAGGCCCTGCGAGAGGCCGGGCAGGAGGGGCTCAAGAGTACGCAAACCTAAGGACAGGACTGTCCTCCCCATGGTGGCGACCCCTCCAGGGCAATGCCCTTCTCATGCCAATGGGAAGGAGCACTTTCAGTTGCAAGAGGAGCTACGAAAAGTGGCCGAGGCAGAGGCCGCGCTGAAGGAGGAGCATCGCCGGAGGGAGGCCAGCCTGCAGGATGAGATGCGCCGGAAGGAGGCCATGATGAAGGACGAGATTCGCCAGAAGGAGGCCATGATGCAGGCGAAGCTCTTCAGAGCTCAGGAGGAGCTGAGGATGGTTCCGAGAGAGATGGAAGACTCCAGAGAGGTGGCCGGAAGGGAAAATAGAGGCGAGGCAGAGCGAGCTTTGCCCCAGAGGACCATGGGCCAACCACCGCTCTAAGGCCGTGCCTCTTCTGACCTGCAGAATGGAGAAGCAAAAAGCCTTCACTCCAAGGAAAGCCCTTCCTATCAGAGGAGACAACCTTGATTATGGTTCTCCAATGGAAGATGGCGGATGCGCAGAATCGCACTTTCCCTCTGAGCTTTCCCATCAGGAGAGACGTCAAGTGAGCCCTTGCAGCCGTGGGCTAGAAGACGTCCCCTGTGGAAGGAGAAAGTATCTCAAGAAAGCAAGGCTCCCTGAAAGCGACGTGTCAGCGGCACAGGCCGCGCAGGGCCACTTCAGAAATAAGACCACATGTCTGGATGAACAAACTCTGTCAGTGGAAAACAGATATTTGTCCCCTACAAGTCTGATGTGCCCTACCCCTGAGCAATTTCCATATGAGAATAGCCAGAGTGGAAACCCTCAGCTGGTGCCCTGTGAACTGTGTCACGGGAAGTTTGCTGTAGAGAGGCTGGAGAAACACAGCAAGATCTGCAAGAAGCTTCAGAATTCAAAGAGGAAGGTTTTTGACTCTTTCAAGCACAGGGCCAAGGGAACAGAACTGGAGACATACATCCATAAGAAGAAGGTTAAACCGCCAATCGTGGTAAGGGCTATCCTTAAACTCTTTCCAAGCTTCCCTTTTTTTCTCCTAGAGTCAGACTCAGCTTATAAATCAATGTAAACAATAAATAAGTGTTTTATGAAGTACTCTTCTGAAAAACTGCCGCAAAGGCACATTTGCCAGACAGAATAAATGTGTCTTAGTGACTTCTGAATTCTGTTGTAAAAATCTACATATCAAGCAAATAGCACTCACAGGAAACAAAACAATAACTACGTAAATTGTACTCTCTACCCAATGACCTGAAAGGTGGCCCCAGAAAGCTACGTTATTACTGTATTGATATTTTCTTGCCTTGTGAATGGTTTGTGACCAGACTGTGTACGCAGTGCTAGTCTGGACTTTTTCTGGAAGCTGTTTTATTGGTTTCATTTCCTGTTCCCAGCTGAGAAAGAACAACTGGAGGCAGAAGCACGAGGATTTCATTCGGAGCATCAAACAGGCCAGGGAGGTGCAGCAGGTGATCACGCAAGGAGGGAAAGTTGTGAACCTGCCCCAGCCCCCCGCGAATCCAAACCCCGACTACGTGCCCTGCCCTCACTGCGGCCGGCGCTTTGCCCCCAGGCCGGCACAGAGGCACTTCCCCAAGTGTCAGCACATCAGGAGCCGCCCTCCTCCTCCTCCTCGCAGATGAAAACTGATGTGAAGAAGAGCAAAAGAGTCATGATCTTGGCTCACGACTCATGTCCTGCTTTTTCTTTTTAGAAACACATTTAGCACAGTTCATCCGTATGATGCTGAAAAAAAAATGTTACCTTATTTTAATTAAATGATTTTTTTTTGGTGGACTGGTGTTTGCGTAGCTGTGGTTATTTCAGTTTTTCTCTTATCATTCATACACCTTGACCTCCTAAAAATATTTTTTCAACCTGGAACGTACAATTAGCAGGCAATAGAACAGGTCACATTGGTCTTGGAACCATCAAAAAGCAGTATTCACACATTCTCGGCATCAATTTTCCTTAAAAACAACTGAAAAAGCAAGGTAAAGAGTGATTGATTTTTTTAATGAAAGTTATTTGATTTAATTTATTTAATTTTCATAATATTTGAAATACTGTATGTTGGGATTAATGTGACTCAATATTATCTGCAGCTCTTACACTCCAGGCACCTGATAAAGTGGAACGCAGTGTCTTTGCCTTACATGGCGCTCAGCTCTTCCTCAATCCCAGCAGAAGCACCAGCAGAAGCAGCAGCCTCCGGGTCCTGCCTCATGCACAGCTTAAAATGCAACACCAAGTAATACAACAAACAACAGGGAAAACCATTCACGATCAGACACATCCGTTGATTGCTGGCTCTCAGTAAAGGGACATTGCATCATTACATCACAAAATAGACTACATTTCAAGGTTAAAGAATTACCATGTTCTGCGATTCAGAACGAGGCAGCAAAACTTCCTATAATCTGTTGTGGCCCTATGACATTGTAAAGGAGCAGGCTTGTGAATACATCTCGTTTAATCCAATGGAAATATAACTCTCAACTTTTTTACGTTTTTGCCAATAAATAATACTACATTGTTAACTCTGCATAAAGAACCTTGGAATGGAACGTTTTTTGCAGTGAAATGTTTGCTGCATAACCTATACCCTTTCTCTCCTACATCACATTGCATTAGTCATTACAGTGATTAGTGAGCAGGAAGGGCTGCATCACATCGCAATTTGTGTGGAACTTGAATGCGAATTTGTTACAACATGGCGTAACTTACAGTCCTTTCACAAAATTCATGATTTTGTGCTCAATTTTGAGTTTGTAAAGTTTTTCTATAATGTCAATGATTTTATTTTGTGACTGAAATTAAATAATTTTGTGTCTGCAAAATTGGGACTGTAGTTCCACCTTAACCTACTAGTACTGTATGTCTTTGGACTGTGGGAAGAAACTGGAGCACCTGGAAGAAATCCACACAAATGAAGGGAGAACATACAATTCCATCCAGACTGCACCCCAGGAATTGAACCCAGGACCCCAGCTCTGTGAACCACAGTGCCAGCTCATTGCTATAGTCACTATAATTAATGTCAAAACTCATTTGCAAATGAGCAGCCTGGGATCCAAAAGGATCAAGACAAGGATCCAAACAAAGCACTATCCCAAAGCTTGGCTTTGTACCGTATATAATACAGGGCTTGATGCAGAAGGCAGATAATCAAAGTCCATGCAATAATTGCTAAGGGAAAGTGACTTTGTGTTCTTGGAGGGAAGTCACTCAACATGGAGCTGTGTTAGTGAAATGATTGTTCTGATGTACGGCTGATGTCCAAACACTGAAAACATGATTGTGTATGCAATCGCACTCCTGAGCTCCATTGGGTATGGTTAAAATAACTTTTTATGGTTCATCACATTCAAAGTGTGTGTACTTGATGAAAGTGTAACACGCATTTGGAGGAGTTATTCAGGATTTTCTTTCATTCAACTATTTCAAGACCCATTATTTTCAGATGTTGTAGTATACGTGAATAATGAAAGGCCTTCATATTACACAATGTAGGAATGACTTCGCAGGTGTGAAGAATAAAAGATTAATTCAGCTCACTTTGGGGAGTTTCACAATGGCCCTCCTTATAGAAATGTGGGTTTGATTAAAGGAGTGAAGAAAAAGCACTGAATAATATTTGCTTCTGTAAACGTAATCATCTCAAAATATGGTTGAAGAAATTGAAGAAGGTTAAACATAATCCAAAACGTATAAGGTCAATTTAAGTACAACCAGAATTCTAGTGTTTATGCAATGCATCTGTGGGTTGATATGAAATATGGCCGTACTTAAACTAAACGAGGTTATCGAGAGCATATTCCGAATACGGCTTTGGCCAGTTGTACTGTGAACTGCGAGGACCGTATCTTATCCTGAACTGGCTGTGCGAATACCGTCCTCTGCTGGCAGAAGGAATAGATTACAACGGCACTGTATTGGCGATTAGTCCTATTGCTAGAATATTGAAACAACAAGGAGTCCGCGGAGTCAAGCAATGCTGAATAAACAAGTACCTGAAATTCAATAGGATTTTGTGTATTGATTACAAATAGGTGTGGAATTCTCATGTACAGTGGTATTCATGGATTCCTTACACAAGCAGCAGTTGTTATGATGCTTTCGTAATCTGAATATAAATCTGTTATCTACTTAAAACTGTAATTATTGAATAGATTAATGTCTTTGAAATGCTTCATTAACTGGGCAGTTTCCATGTTTGGAAATGTTTTTATTTTGATTGCTGATTGCTAGATACTGTATGTTTAATAGGCATGCTGTTAATATTTTCTACAAGAGCCAAATAAGACAGTTATGCTGTAGTAAGTTCTATATAAGTTATATAACATAAGTTATATTTTGTTCTGAGGTCAATTTGAATCTCATACTAAATAACTGGTGTCCTTTTATCTGAGAAACACTACCTGATTGATCACCTGATGCCTAGAAATTAGCATGCACAGTAGCCCAGCGTTTAGCATTGCTAGCTCACAGTGCTGAGGCCCTGGGTACACTTCTGGACCTGGGGTGCTATCTGTATGGAGCTTGTATGTTCTCCCCATGTTTGCATGAGTTTGCTTTGGGTGCTCCGGCTTCCTCCCACAGTTCAAAGAACTACTGGTAGGTTAATTGGCTTCTGGGATAATTGGTGAGTGTCTGTGTCTTCCCTGCATTGGACTACCATCCAGTCCCAGGTATCTCCTGCTTATTACTTTCTGAGGCTCTGGCTCCCCCGTGACCCCCCGACCCCCTGACCCCCTGACCCTGAATTGGATGAAGCGGTTAGAAAATGGGTGGTTTCTGTTATGCTCTGGTCATGCTCTGCCATAGCAACAACTTGTAAAAAATGCAGATGCTAGGATTTAACTCAAAGAAGGAGCTCAGATCACTGTGTTGGCATCACTGTACAGGTGTCCGGTGTGTTTTAGAACATATGTTAAAATCTTATTTACTAACTTCTAGACTTTTTACCCCCCATATCAGTCTGCAGGTGCACAGTGGTCTGTGGACACCCTCCTTGCTCTGTCGTAAAACAGGAAATAAAAAGCAACTGGTTTTGACTTTAATGCACTGAGACTGTGGAACTCACAGAACTCTCTTGTCAGAAAGGCAGCTTCTAACAGCTTTTAAGTGAAGACTAAGAACACTTTTCTATTTTATTAAAATAGATTATATATGTTTTGTTTAAATATATGTTATAAATGTTAAAACGACAGCTCGTATAAGCTTGTATTTTTACCTTTCGATCATTTTTAGAATTGCTTTGAGTTGCTTTTACCATGATAAACAGTACAAAATATGAGGTGTTGAACTTGTCAAAAGTTTTAAAGCGCTTTATGACGTAAAGTGTGATGACAGTCCTTGGCGGTCTATGTAACAATTCTTCTTGAAGTAGGTCATCGGGCCAACAGTATATAAACATTACAGCTCAAGTGCTTTTGTATCTGAACGCTTTTAGGTAAGTAATTTAGCAGCTGCGGTATTAATCGTGATTTTAATGGCAAATTCAATTGCAGGTAAAATAAAAATGGCGGATAACTTTCTTTCTAGCTTCGTGAAGCGGTCGCGCCACATTATACATATATACCATAATAAGAAACATAATATGTACAGTAGAATTTTTCACTTTAAGCTGGCATTATCCAGAACCGGGTCAGGGCCCGGACCCGGACCGTGCAGTGTGGTCCGCCGGCCTTCTAAAGATGTTTAGGAGATCGGGGCGCCCTTGGATTTGATTAGAAACTTGCATAATTTCTTAACTTGACCCCATTATCTTAAAAAAAACGGCCAGGCCAAGACCAAAGCATGAAGGCTGCGAGGATCGGGGGACTCTCATTTTTGGTCACAGCGTACAGTAGTAGATCAGTAACCTCTGTTTATCGTGATAACCTTTAATTATTTTCCAGTACTTTTTTAAATGATAAAACACATTGTCTCGCCAGTTTTGCTAAAGATACGGTTTTAGTGTTTACGCATAAATTTGTAAGCCGTAGGTTTAAATCTCGTGGTCTTATTTTCTGCATTTTCATCGTAAGGGAAGGCGCTCGTTTGCGATTTACGCGCTGAATATTGTAAGCAGAGGAGCCTTAAGGCACAGCCTCGCCTTAACACCATCGTTTGCATTGTCATTGTCATCCAGAAAAGCAGTCGTAAGAAAATGAATCTGTGGCGGCTCCGAACATTAAAAAAACTATATCTAGACTGCAAATACATCCCAATCTTACTATCAACACGTTTTAAGACCCCTCTCCTTTCCACCGGTATACAAGCTAAGAGAGAAATATTGGAAATCCCATCTGAAGTAGCCCTCGTCTCACCTTCGGAGCTGTGAGCGATGGGGATCATAATTAAAAGGGGTACAGTTACTTTGAAAATGTGTATGTGATACTTAAATTTAAATAAAATAAAAAGATAAATTATATAACACAGACTGCTATCTATGTCCATGTGTTTAAGACGTATGAATCGGTTTTAAAACAGGCACACCCCTTCTCACAAATCCGACTGGAGTCTCAGTCCGTCGTCGCGATGAATTAGGAGCTCAGATGTAGGCTAAGTGATTGCAATTTACTTATTTAAAAGAACCACTTCAAATCAAAAGGGAGACATTTTGTAATGGTAGTTATCGTATTATAGTATACGATAACTGTATACGTAGTATACGTAATTGTAGATATACAGTACATAAAGGGTATGAATAGGTGTGAGCTTTTACTGTATATTTAATATTTTATCTGACCCACTTGTAGAAACTGCCTACTCAGATTTATTTAAGTGGTCTGCCACCATAAAGACAGAAAAATATAATGACACCCTGTTACATTAACTGTAAAATAAACGCCGTAACTGCGGCCATATGAAAATTTGGATAAAGATTATACAAACATCCTAAGGAGCTCTATGACATATGAGCGTCGTAATAATGGTTGGTGACCTGACGTAACAGTGCTCCCTGAATTACGTGATCTGTATATACCCAAATACAGATATATCACATAGGGAGATGCAGTCAAACATTGCATTGCTATCGTCGTGGTGAACTATTTCTCCGCTGTTTAAAACTTGTTTGGTAAGTGTCATCAAATATGCTTGTCAATTTGTAGCGAAATCGATATACTGTATCATAATCCTTCAGCTATCTATAATGTAGTGAAACGGCTAATTAATATTGATAAATTCCCTTATTCACAGTGACTTTTGCTCAAACCCCTGTTGCATAATGGGTTAATTTTATATAAAAAAACATTTATATCATAGATATAATACAAGCTTTGAAATGAAATAGCACATTTCCAGGTTTCAGTTAAACATTTTTAAAAAAGCTCATGACTTTAAGCATTCTGAACATTGAGAATGTTATTTGGGAAACAAATGTTTATTATAATGTTTATGTTTAGGATCTGTCTCCTACTGAGTCAGCATGCAGCATTCAACACCATTAGGTTTAATATTAAAAAGTTGTGTATTTCCTGAATTGTTTTTTTTTATTCTTTTCTATTAGACCATACTAGACTGTGCAGGATATCATTTATTTGCCATTTTTGCCTTTTCCAGATACCTGGGAAACAAAGCTCATATCTCATTTGCCAATGGAGCCCAGTCCTAAGCCTGGCTGGAGAAACACAGCAAGATCTGCAAGAAGCTTCAGAATTCAAAGAGGAAGGTTTTTGACTCTTTCAAGCACAGGGCCAAGGGAACAGAACTGGAGACATACATCCATAAGAAGAAGGTTAAACCGCCAATCGTGGTAAGGGCTATCCTTAAACTCTTTCCAAGCTTCCCTTTTTTTCTCCTAGAGTCAGACTCAGCTTATAAATCAATGTAAACAATAAATAAGTGTTTTATGAAGTACTCTTCTGAAAAACTGCCGCAAAGGCACATTTGCCAGACAGAATAAATGTGTCTTAGTGACTTCTGAATTCTGTTGTAAAAATCTACATATCAAGCAAATAGCACTCACAGGAAACAAAACCATAACTACGTAAATTGTACTCTCTACCCAATAACCTGAAAGGTGGCCCCAGAAAGCTACGTTATTACTGTATTGATATTTTCTTGCCTTGTGAATGGTTTGCGACCAGACTGTGTACGCAGTGCTAGTCTGGACTTTTTCTGGAAGCTGTTTTATTGGTTTCATTTCCTGTTCCCAGCTGAGAAAGCACAACTGGAGGCAGAAGCACGAGGATTTCATTCGGAGCATCAAACAGGCCAGGGAGGTGCAGCAGGTGATCACGCAAGGAGGGAAAGTTGTGAACCTGCCCCAGCCCCCCGCGAATCCAAACCCCGACTACGTGCCCTGCCCTCACTGCGGCCGGCGCTTTGTCCCCAGGCCGGCACAGAGGCACATCCCCAAGTGTCAGCACATCAGGAGCCGCCCTCCTCCTCCTCCTCGCAGATGAAAACTGATGTGAAGAAGAGCAAAAGAGTCATGATCTTGGCTCACGACTCACGTCCTGCTTTTTCTTTTTAGAAACACATTTAGCACAGTTCATCCGTATGATGATGAAAAAAAAATGTTACCTTATTTTAATTAAATGATTTTTTTTTGGTGGACTGGTGTTTGCGTAGCTGTGGTTATTTCAGTTTTTCTCTTATCATTCATACACCTTGACCTCCTAAAAATAATTTTTCAACCTGGAACGTACAATTAGCAGGCAATAGAACAGGTCACATTGGTCTTGGAACCATCAAAAAGCAGTATTCACACATTCTCGGCATCAATTTTCCTTAAAAACAACTGAAAAAGCAAGGTAAAGAGTGATTGATTTTTTTAATGAAAGTTATTTGATTTAATTTATTTAATTTTCATAATATTTGAAATATGTTGGGATTAATGTGACTCAATATTATCTGCAGCTCTTACACTCCAGGCACCTGATAAAGTGGAACGCAGTGTCTTTGCCTTACATGGCCTCATGCACAGCTTAAAATGCAACACCAAGTAATACAACAAACAACAGGGAAAACCATTCACGATCAGACACATCCGTTGATTGCTGGCTCTCAGTAAAGGGACATTGCATCATTACATCACAAAATAGACTACATTTCAAGGTTAAAGAATTACCATGTTCTGCGATTCAGAACGAGGCAGCAAAACTTCCTATAATCTGTTGTGGCCCTATGACATTGTAAAGGAGCAGGCTTGTGAATACATCTCGTTTAATCCAATGGAAATATAACTCTCAACTTTTTTACGTTTTTGCCAATAAATAATACTACATTGTTAACTCTGCATAAAGAACCTTGGAATGGAACGTTTTTTGCAGTGAAATGTTTGCTGCATAACCTATACCTTTTCTCTCCTACATCACATTGCATTAGTCATTACAGTGATTAGTGAGCAGGAAGGGCTGCATCACATCGCAATTTGTGTGGAACTTGAATGCGAATTTGTTACAACATGGCGTAACTTACAGTCCTTTCACAAAATTCATGATTTTGTGCTCAATTTTGAGTTTGTAAAGTTTTTCTATAATGTCAATGATTTTATTTTGTGACTGAAATTAAATAATTTTGTGTCTGCAAAATTGGGACTGTAGTTCCACCTTAACCTACTAGTACTGTATGTCTTTGGACTGTGGGAAGAAACTGGAGCACCTGGAAGAAATCCACACAAATGAAGGGAGAACATACAATTCCATCCAGACTGCACCCCAGGAATTGAACCCAGGACCCCAGCTCTGTGAACCACAGTGCCAGCTCATTGCTATAGTCACTATAATTAATGTCAAAACTCATTTGCAAATGAGCAGCCTGGGATCCAAAAGGATCAAGACAAGGATCCAAACAAAGCACTATCCCAAAGCTTGGCTTTGTACCGTATATAATACAGGGCTTGATGCAGAAGGCAGATAATCAAAGTCCATGCAATAATTGCTAAGGGAAAGTGACTTTGTGTTCTTGGAGGGAAGTCACTCAACACGGAGCTGTGTTAGTGAAATGATTGTTCTGATGTACGGCTGATGTCCAAACACTGAAAACATGATTGTGTATGCAATCGCACTCCTGAGCTCCATTGGGTATGGTTAAAATAACTTTTTATAGTTCATCACATTCAAAGTGTGTGTACTTGATGAAAGTGTAACACGCATTTGGAGGAGTTATTCAGGATTTTCTTTCATTCAACTATTTCAAGACCCATTATTTTCAGATGTTGTAGTATACGTGAATAATGAAAGGCCTTCATATTACACAATGAAGGAATGACTTCGCAGGTGTGAAGAATGAAAGATTAATTCAGCTCACTTTGGGGAGTTTCACAATGGCCCTCCTTATAGAAATGTGGGTTTGATTAAAGGAGTGAAGAAAAAGCACTGAATAATATTTGCTTCTGTAAACGTAATCATCTCAAAATATGGTTGAAGAAATTGAAGAAGGTTAAACATAATCCAAAACGTATAAGGTCAATTTAAGTACAACCAGAATTCTAGTGTTTATGCAATGCATCTGTGGGTTGATATGAAATATGGCCGTACTAAAACTAAACGAGGTTATCGAGAGCATATTCCGAATACGGCTTTGGCCAGTTGTACTTTGAACTGCGAGGACCGTATCTTATCCTGAACTGGCTGTGCGAATACCGTCCTCTGCTGGCAGAAGGAATAGATTACAACGGCACTGTATTGGCGATTAGTCCTATTGCTAGAATATTGAAACAACAAGGAGTCCGCGGAGTCAAGCAATGCTGAATAAACAAGTACCTGAAATTCAATAGGATTTTGTGTATTGATTACAAATAGGTGTGGAATTCTCATGTACAGTGGTATTCATGGATTCCTTACACAAGCAGCAGTTGTTATGATGCTTTCGTAATCTGAATATAAATCTGTTATCTACTTAAAACTGTAATTATTGAATAGATTAATGTCTTTGAAATGTTTCATTAACTGGGCAGTTTCCATGTTTGGAAATGTTTTTATTTTGATTGCTGATTGCTAGATACTGTATGTTTAATAGTCATGCTGTTAATATTTTCTACAAATAAGACAGTTATGCTGTAGTAAGTTCTATATAAGTTATATAACATAAGTTATATTTTGTTCTGAGGTCAATTTGAATCTCATACTAAATAACTGGTGTCCTTATATCTGAGAAACACTACCTGATTGATCACCTGATGCCTAGAAATTGGCATGCACAGTAGCCCAGCGTTTAGCATTGCTAGCTCACAGTGCTGAGGCCCTGGGTACACTTCTGGACCTGGGGTGCTATCTGTATGGAGCTTGTATGTTCTCCCCATGTTTGCATGAGTTTGCTTTGGGTGCTCCGGCTTCCTCCCACAGTTCAAAGAACTACTGGTAGGTTAATTGGCTTCTGGGATAATTGGTGAGTGTCTGTGTCTTCCCTGCATTGGACTACCATCCAGTCCCAGGTATCTCCTGCTTATTACTTTCTGAGGCTCTGGCTCCCCCGTGCCCCGCGACCCCCTGACCCCCTGACCCTGAATTGGATGAAGCGGTTAGAAAATGGGTGGTTTCTGTTATGCTCTGGTCATGCTCTGCCATAGCAACAACTTGTAAATAATGCAGATGCTAGGATTTAACTCAAAGAAGGAGCTCAGATCACTGTGTTGGCATCACTGTACAGGTGTCCGGTGTGTTTTAGAACATATGTTAAAATCTTATTTACTAACTTCTAGACTTTTTACCCCCCATATCAGTCTGCAGGTGCACAGTGGTCTGTGGACACCCTCCTTGCTCTGTCGTAAAACAGGAAATAAAAAGCAACTGGTTTTGACTTTAATGCACTGAGACTGTGGAACTCACAGAACTCTCTTGTCAGAAAGGCAGCTTCTAACAGCTTTTAAGTGAAGACTAAGAACACTTTTCTATTTTATTAAAATAGATTATATATGTTTTGTTTAAATATATGTTATAAATGTTAAAACGACAGCTCGTATAAGCTTGTATTTTTACCTTTCGATCATTTTTAGAATTGCTTTGAGTTGCTTTTACCATGATAAACAGTACAAAATATGAGGTGTTGAACTTGTCTAAAGTTTTAAAGCGCTTTATGACGTAAAGTGTGATGACAGTCCTTGGCGGTCTATGTAACAATTCTTCTTGAAGTAGGTCATCGGGCCAACAGTATACAAACATTACAGCTCAAGTGCTTTTGTATCTGAACGCTTTTAGGTAAGTTATTTAGCAGCTGCGGTATTAATAATGATTTTAATGGCAAATTCAATTGCAGGTAAAATAAAAATGGCGGATAACTTTCTTTCTAGCTTCGTGAAGCGGTCGCGCTATATTATACATATATACCATAATAAGAAACATAATATGTACAGTAGAATTTTTCACTTTAAGCTGGCATTATCCAGAACCGGGTCAGGGAACGGACCCGGACCGTGCAGTGTTGTCCGTCGGCCTTCTAAAGATGTTTAGGAGATCGAGGCGCCCTTGGATTTGATTAGAAACTTGCATAATTTCTTAACTTGACCCCATTATCTTAAAAAAAACGGCCAGGCCAAGACCAAAGCATGAAGGCTGCGAGGATCGGGGGACTCTCATTTTTGGTCACAGCGTACAGTAGTAGATCAGTAACCTCTGTTTATCGTGATAACCTTTAATTATTTTCCAGTACTTTTTTAAATGATAAAACACATTGTCTCGCCAGTTTTGCTAAAGATACGGTTTTAGTGTTTACGCATAAATTTGTAAGCCGTAGGTTTAAATCTCGTGGTCTTATTTTCTGCATTTTCATCGTAAGGGAAGGCGCTCGTTTGCGATTTACGCGCTGAATATTGTAAGCAGAGGAGCCTTAAGGCACAGCCTCGCCTTAACACCATCGTTTGCATTGTCATTGTCATCCAGAAAAGCAGTCGTAAGAAAATGAATCTGTGGCGGCTCCGAACATTAAAAAAACTATATCTAGACTGCAAATACATCCCAATCTTACTATCAACACGTTTTAAGACCCCTCTCCTTTCCACCGGTATACAAGCTAAGAGAGAAATATTGGAAATCCCATCTGAAGTAGCCCTCGTCTCACCTTCGGAGCTGTGAGCGATGGGGATCATAATTAAAAGGGGTACAGTTACTTTGAAAATGTGTATGTGATACTTAAATTTAAATAAAATAAAAAGATAAATTATATAACACAGACTGCTATCTATGTCCATGTGTTTAAGACGTATGAATCGGTTTTAAAACAGGCACACCCCTTCTCACAAATCCGACTGGAGTCTCAGTCCGTCGTCGCGATGAATTAGGAGCTCAGATGTAGGCTAAGTGATTGCAATTTACTTATTTAAAAGAACCACTTCAAATCAAAAGGGAGACATTTTGTAATGGTAGTTATCGTATTATAGTATACGATAACTGTATACGTAGTATACGTAATTGTAGATATACAGTACATAAAGGGTATGAATAGGTGTGAGCTTTTACTGTATATTTAATATTTTATCTGACCCACTTGTAGAAACCGCCTACTCAGATTTATTTAAGTGGTCTGCCACCATAAAGACAGAAAAATATAATGACACCCTGTTACATTAACTGTAAAATAAACGCCGTAACTGCGGCCATATGAAAATTTGGATAAAGATTATACAAACATCCTAAGGAGCTCTATGACATATGAGCGTCGTAATAATGGTTGGTGACCTGACGTAACAGTGCTCCCTGAATTACGTGATCTGTATATACCCAAATACAGATATATCACATAGGGAGATGCAGTCAAACATTGCATTGCTATCGTCGTGGTGAACTATTTCTCCGCTGTTTAAAACTTGTTTGGTAAGTGTCATCAAATATGCTTGTCAATTTGTAGCGAAATCGATATACTGTATCATAATCCTTCAGCTATCTATAATGTAGTGAAACGGCTAATTAATATTGATCAATTCCCTTATTCACAGTGACTTTTGCTCAAACCCCTGTTGCATAATGGGTTAATTTTATATAAAAATACATTTATATCATAGATATAATACAAGCTTTGAAATGAAATAGCACATTTCCAGGTTTCAGTTAAACATTTTTAAAAAAGCTCATGACTTTAAGCATTCTGAACATTGAGAATGTTATTTGGGAAACAAATGTTTATTATAATGTTTATGTTTAGGATCTGTCTCCTACTGAGTCAGCATGCAGCATTCAACACCATTAGGTTTAATATTAAAAAGTTGTGTATTTCCTGAATTGTTTTTTTTTATTCTTTTCTATTAGACCATACTAGACTGTGCAGGATATCATTTATTTGCCATTTTTGCCTTTTCCAGATACCTGGGAAACAAAGCTCATATCTCATTTGCCAATGGAGCCCAGTCCTAAGCCTGGTGCTCTGTCCCCCTCCCCGAAGGACACAGACTCGAATCGACCCGCGCCCTTAAGGCAACAGGATCTGATCTCCACGTACTGCCCGCCTCCCAAGATACAGCTTCTGAAGGACACCTTCCAAGAGAAACTGATGCAGGAAAAGGAGAAAAAAATGATCGCCATGTACAATCGGCGGCAGGAGGCAGCTCTACAGAAGATGAGAAAATGTTTCCAATATGTCAAATACGCTGCGGAGAAGAAGATGGGGAACAGCTATCGCTTCCAAGCCCAACAGGGCCCCGAGAAGAACATTGTGGGGTATGATCGGTCTTACCCCCTGAAGCCTATGGGTAACAGGAAAGTCTCCGGCCCTGGTGAGGTTCGGGCTGTGGACCGCCCGGACGCACAGAGTGATTCCTTGTTTGCCCCCACCCCGCCTCAGGATGGTCATGAGAGGCCCTGCGAGAGGCCGGGCAGGAGGGGCTCAAGAGTACGCAAACCTAAGGACAGGACTGTCCTCCCCATGGTGGCGACCCCTCCAGGGCAATGCCCTTCTCATGCCAATGGGAAGGAGCACTTTCAGTTGCAAGAGGAGCTACGAAAAGTGGCCGAGGCAGAGGCCGCGCTGAAGGAGGAGCATCGCCGGAGGGAGGCCAGCCTGCAGGATGAGATGCGCCGGAAGGAGGCCATGATGAAGGACGAGATTCGCCAGAAGGAGGCCATGATGCAGGCGAAGCTCTTCAGAGCTCAGGAGGAGCTGAGGATGGTTCTGAGAGAGATGGAAGACTCCAGAGAGGTGGCCGGAAGGGAAAATAGAGGTGAGGCAGAGCGAGCTTTGCCCCAGAGGACCATGGGCCAACCACCGCTCTAAGGCCGTGCCTCTTCTGACCTGCAGAATGGAGAAGCAAAAAGCCTTCACTCCAAGGAAAGCCCTTCCTATCAGAGGAGACAACCTTGATTATGGTTCTCCAATGGAAGATGGCGGATGCGCAGAATCGCACTTTCCCTCTGCGCTTTCCCATCAGGAGAGACGTCAAGTGAGCCCTTGCAGCCGTGGGCTAGAAGACGTCCCCTGTGGAAGGAGAAAGTATCTCAAGAAAGCAAGGCTCCCTGAAAGCGACGTGTCAGCGGCACAGGCCGCGCAGGGCCACTTCAGAAATAAGACCACATGTCTGGATGAACAAACTCTGTCAGTGGAAAACAGATATTTGTCCCCTACAAGTCTGATGTGCCCTACCGCTGAGCAATTTCCATATGAGAATAGCCAGAGTGGAAACCCTCAGCTGGTGCCCTGTGAACTGTGTCACGGGAAGTTTGCTGTAGAGAGGCTGGAGAAACACAGCAAGATCTGCAAGAAGCTTCAGAATTCAAAGAGGAAGGTTTTTGACTCTTTCAAGCACAGGGCCAAGGGAACAGAACTGGAGACATACATCCATAAGAAGAAGGTTAAACCGCCAATCGTGGTAAGGGCTATCCTTAAACTCTTTCCAAGCTTCCCTTGTTTTCTCCTAGAGTCAGACTCAGCTTATAAATCAATGTAAACAATAAATAAGTGTTTTATGAAGTACTCTTCTGAAAAACTGCCGCAAAGGCACATTTGCCAGACAGAATAAATGTGTCTTAGTGACTTCTGAATTCTGTTGTAAAAATCTAC
This sequence comes from Lepisosteus oculatus, assembly GCF_040954835.1. Taxonomy (NCBI): domain Eukaryota; kingdom Metazoa; phylum Chordata; class Actinopteri; order Semionotiformes; family Lepisosteidae; genus Lepisosteus; species Lepisosteus oculatus. The sequence goes on along the minus strand of NW_027167658.1, from coordinate 103,551 downwards.
ATATCAAGCAAATAGCACTCACAGGAAACAAAACCATAACTACGTAAATTGTACTCTCTACCCAATGACCTGAAAGGTAGCCCCAGAAAGCTACGTTATTACTGTATTGATATTTTCTTGCCTTGTGAATGGTTTGCGACCAGACTGTGTACGCAGTGCTAGTCTGGACTTTTTCTGGAAGCTGTTTTATTGGTTTCATTTCCTGTTCCCAGCTGAGAAAGAACAACTGGAGGCAGAAGCACGAGGATTTCATTCGGAGCATCAAACAGGCCAGGGAGGTGCAGCAGGTGATCACGCAAGGAGGGAAAGTTGTGAACCTGCCCCAGCCCCCCGCGAATCCAAACCCCGACTACGTGCTCTGCCCTCACTGCGGCCGGCGCTTTGCCCCCAGGCCGGCACAGAGGCACTTCCCCAAGTGTCAGCACATCAGGAGCCGCCCTCCTCCTCCTCCTCGCAGATGAAAACTGATGTGAAGAAGAGCAAAAGAGTCATGATCTTGGCTCACGACTCACGTCCTGCTTTTTCTTTTTAGAAACACATTTAGCACAGTTCATCCGTATGATGATGAAAAAAAAATGTTACCTTATTTTAATTAAATGATTTTTTTTTGGTGGACTGGTGTTTGCGTAGCTATGGTTATTTCAGTTTTTCTCTTATCATTCATACACCTTGACCTCCTAAAAATAATTTTTCAACCTGGAACGTACAATTAGCAGGCAATAGAACAGGTCACATTGGTCTTGGAACCATCAAAAAGCAGTATTCACACATTCTCGGCATCAATTTTCCTTAAAAACAACTGAAAAAGCAAGGTAAAAAGTGATTGATTTTTTTAATGAAAGTTATTTGATTTAATTTATTTAATTTTCATAATATTTGAAATATGTTGGGATTAATGTGACTCAATATTATCTGCAGCTCTTACACTCCAGGCACCTGATAAAGTGGAACGCAGTGTCTTTGCCTTACATGGCGCTCAGCTCTTCCTCAATCCCAGCAGAAGCACCAGCAGAAGCAGCAGCCTCCGGGTCCTGCCTCATGCACAGCTTAAAATGCAACACCAAGTAATACAACAAACAACAGGGAAAACCATTCACGATCAGACACATCCGTTGATTGCTGGCTCTCAGTAAAGGGACATTGCATCATTACATCACAAAATAGACTACATTTCAAGGTTAAAGAATTACCATGTTCTGCGATTCAGAACGAGGCAGCAAAACTTCCTATAATCTGTTGTGGCCCTATGACATTGTAAAGGAGCAGGCTTGTGAATACATCTCGTTTAATCCAATGGAAATATAACTCTCAACTTTTTTACGTTTTTGCCAATAAATAATACTACATTGTTAACTCTGCATAAAGAACCTTGGAATGGAACGTTTTTTGCAGTGAAATGTTTGCTGCATAACCTATACCCTTTCTCTCCTACATCACATTGCATTAGTCATTACAGTGATTAGTGAGCAGGAAGGGCTGCATCACATTGCAATTTGTGTGGAACTTGAATGCGAATTTGTTACAACATGGCGTAACTTACAGTCCTTTCACAAAATTCATGATTTTGTGCTCAATTTTGAGTTTGTAAAGTTTTTCTATAATGTCAATGATTTTATTTTGTGACTGAAATTAAATACTTTTGTGTCTGCAAAATTGGGACTGTAGTTCCACCTTAACCTACTAGTACTGTATGTCTTTGGACTGTGGGAAGAAACTGGAGCACCTGGAAGAAATCCACACAAATGAAGGGAGAACATACAATTCCATCCAGACTGCACCCCAGGAATTAAACCCAGGACCCCAGCTCTGTGAACCACAGTGCCATCTCATTGCTATAGTCACTATAATTAATGTCAAAACTCATTTGCAAATGAGCAGCCTGGGATCCAAAAGGATCAAGACAAGGATCCAAACAAAGCACTATCCCAAAGCTTGGCTTTGTACAGTATATCATACAGGGCTTGATGCAGAAGGCAGATAATCTAAGTCCATGCAATAATTGCTAAGGGAAAGTGACTTTGTGTTTTTGGAGGGAAGTCACTCAACATGGAGCTGTGTTAGTGAAATGATTGTTCTGATGTACGGCTGATGTCCAAACACTGAAAACATGATTGTATATGCAATCGCACTCCCGAGCTCCATTGGGTATGGTTAAAATAACTTTTTATAGTTCATCACATTCAAAGTGTGTGTACCTGATGAAAGTGTAACACGCATTTGGAGGAGTTATTCAGGATTTTCTTTCATTCAACTATTTCAAGACCCATTATTTTCAGATGTTGTAGTATACGTGAATAATGAAAGGCCTTCATATTACACAATGAAGGAATGACTTCGCAGGTGTGAAGAATAAAAGATTAATTCAGCTCACTTTGGGGAGTTTCACAATGGCCCTCCTTAAAGAAATGTGGGTTTGATTAAAGGAGTGAAGAAAAAGCACTGAATAATATTTGCTTCTGTAAACGTAATCATCTCAAAATATGGTTAAAGAAATTGAAGAAGGTTAAACATAATCCAAAACGTATAAGGTCAATTTAAATACACCCAGAATTCTAGTGTTTATGCAATGCATCTGTGGGTTGATATGAAATACGGCCGTTCTTAAACTAAACGAGGTTATCGAGAGCATATTCCGATTACGGCTGTGGCCAGTTGTACTGTGAACTAAGAGGACCGTATCTTATCCTGAACTGACTGTGCAAATACCGTCCTCTGCTGGCAGAAGGAATAGATTACAACGGCACTGTATTGGCGATTAGTCCTATTGCTAGAATATTGAAACAACAAGGAGTCCGCGGAGTCAAGCAATGCAGAATAAACAAGTACCTGAAATTCAATAGGATTTTGTGTATTGATTACAAATAGGTGTGAATTTCTCATGTACAGTGGTATTCATGGATTCCTTACACAAGCGGCCGTTGTTATGATACTTTCGTAAACTGAATATAAATCTGTTATCTACTTGAAACTGTAATTATTGATTAGATTAATGTCTTTGAAATGCTTCATTAACTGGGCAGTTTCCATGTTTGGAAATGTTTTTATTTTGATTGCTGATTGCTAGGTACTGTATGTTTAATAGGCATGCTGTTAATATTTTCTACAAATAAGACAGTTATGCTGTAGTAAGTTCTATATAAGTTATATAACATAAGTTATATTTTGTTCTGAGGTCAATTTGAATCTCATAGTAAATTACTGGTGTCCTTTTATCTGAGAAACACTACCTGATTGATCACCTGATGCCTAGAAATTAGCATGCACAGTAGCCCAGTGTTTAGCATTGCTAGCTCACAGTGCTGAGGCCCTGGGTACACTTCTGGACCTGGGGTGCTATCTGTATGGAGCTTGTATGTTCTCCCCATGTTTGCATGAGTTTGCTTTGGGTGCTCCGGCTTCCTCCCACACTTCAAAGAACTACTGGTAGGTTAATTGGCTTCTGGGATAATTGGTGAGTGTCTGTGTCTTCCCTGCATTGGACTACCATCCAGTCCCAGGTATCTCCTGCTTATTACTTTCTGAGGCTCTGGCTCCCCCGTGACCCCCCGACCCCCTGACCACCTGACCCTGAATTGGATGAAGCGGTTAGAAAATGGGTGGTTTCTGTTATGCTCTGGTCATGCTCTGCCATAGCAACAACTTGTAAAAAATGCAGATGCTAGGATTTAACTCAAAGAAGGAGCTCAGATCACTGTGTTGGCATCACTGTACAGGTGTCCGGTGTGTTTTAGAACATGTGTTAAAATCTTATTTACTAACTTCTAGACTTTTTACCCCCCATATCAGCCTGCAGGTGCACAGTGGTCTGTGGACACCCTCCTTGCTCTGTCGTAAAACAGGAAATAAAAAGCAACTGGTTTTGACTTTAATGCACTGAGACTGTGGAACTCACAGAACTCTCTTGTCAGAAAGGCAGCTTCTAACAGCTTTTAAGTGAAGACTAAGAACACTTTTCTATTTTATTAAAATAGATTATATATGTTTTGTTTAAATATATGTTATAAATGTTAAAACGACAGCTCGTATAAGCTTGTATTTTTACCTTTCGATCATTTTTAGAATTGCTTTGAGTTGCTTTTACCATGATAAACAGTACAAAATATGAGGTGTTGAACTTGTCTAAAGTTTTAAAGCGCTTTATGACGTAAAGTGTGATGACAGTCCTTGGCGGTCTATGTAACAATTCTTCTTGAAGTAGGTCATCGGGCCAACAGTATATAAACATTACAGCTCAAGTGCTTTTGTATCTGAACGCTTTTAGGTAAGTAATTTAGCAGCTGCGGTATTAATCGTGATTTTAATGGCAAATTCAATTGCAGGTAAAATAAAAATGGCGGATAACTTTCTTTCTAGCTTCGTGAAGCGGTCGCGCCACATTATACATATATACCATAATAAGAAACATAATATGTACAGTAGAATTTTTCACTTTAAGCTGGCATTATCCAGAACCGGGTCAGGACCCGGACCCGGACCGTGCAGTGTGGTCCGTCGGCCTTCTAAAGATGTTTAGGAGATCGGGGCGCCCTTGGATTTGATTAGAAACTTGCATAATTTCTTAACTTTACCCCATTATCTTAAAAAAAACGGCCAGGCCAAGACCAAAGCATGAAGGCTGCGAGGATCGGGGGACTCTCATTTTTGGTCACAGCGTACAGTAGTAGATCAGTAACCTCTGTTTATCGTGATAACCTTTAATTATTTTCCAGTACTTTTTTAAATGATAAAACACATTGTCTCGCCAGTTTTGCTAAAGATACGGTTTTAGTGTTTACGCATAAATTTGTAAGCCGTAGGTTTAAATCTCGTGGTCTTATTTTCTGCATTTTCATCGTAAGGGAAGGCGCTCGTTTGCGATTTACGCGCTGAATATTGTAAGCAGAGGAGCCTTAAGGCACAGCCTCGCCTTAACACCATCGTTTGCATTGTCATTGTCATCCAGAAAAGCAGTCGTAAGAAAATGAATCTGTGGCGGCTCCGAACATTAAAAAAACTATATCTAGACTGCAAATACATCCCAATCTTACTATCAACACGTTTTAAGACCCCTCTCCTTTCCACCGGTATACAAGCTAAGAGAGAAATATTGGAAATCCCATCTGAAGTAGCCCTCGTCTCACCTTCGGAGCTGTGAGCAATGGGGATCATAATTAAAAGGGGTACAGTTACTTTGAAAATGTGTATGTGATACTTAAATTTAAATAAAATAAAAAGATAAATTATATAACACAGACTGCTATCTATGTCCATGTGTTTAAGACGTATGAATCGGTTTTAAAACAGGCACACCCCTTTACTTCTCACAAATCCGACTGGAGTCTCAGTCCGTCGTCGCGATGAATTAGGAGCTCAGATGTAGGCTAAGTGATTGCAATTTACTTATTTAAAAGAACCACTTCAAATCAAAAGGGAGACATTTTGTAATGGTAGTTATCGTATTATAGTATACGATAACTGTATACGTAGTATACGTAATTGTAGATATACAGTACATAAAGGGTATGAATAGGTGTGAGCTTTTACTGTATATTTAATATTTTATCTGACCCACTTGTAGAAACCGCCTACTCAGATTTATTTAAGTGGTCTGCCACCATAAAGACAGAAAAATATAATGACACCCTGTTACATTAACTGTAAAATAAACGCCGTAACTGCGGCCATATGAAAATTTGGATAAAGATTATACAAACATCCTAAGGAGCTCTATGACATATGAGCGTCGTAATAATGGTTGGTGACCTGACGTAACAGTGCTCCCTGAATTACGTGATCTGTATATACCCAAATACAGATATATCACATAGGGAGATGCAGTCAAACATTGCATTGCTATCGTCGTGGTGAACTATTTCTCCGCTGTTTAAAACTTGTTTGGTAAGTGTCATCAAATATGCTTGTCAATTTGTAGCGAAATCGATATACTGTATCATAATCCTTCAGCTATCTATAATGTAGTGAAACGGCTAATTAATATTGATAAATTCCCTTATTCACAGTGACTTTTGCTCAAACCCCTGTTGCATAATGGGTTAATTTTATATAAAAAAACATTTATATCATAGATATAATACAAGCTTTGAAATGAAATAGCACATTTCCAGGTTTCAGTTAAACATTTTTAAAAAAGCTCATGACTTTAAGCATTCTGAACATTGAGAATGTTATTTGGGAAACAAATGTTTATTATAATGTTTATGTTTAGGATCTGTCTCCTACTGAGTCAGCATGCAGCATTCAACACCATTAGGTTTAATATTAAAAAGTTGTGTATTTCCTGAATTGTTTTTTTTTATTATTTTCTATTAGACCATACTAGACTGTGCAGGATATCATTTATTTGCCATTTTTGCCTTTTCCAGATACCTGGGAAACAAAGCTCATATCTCATTTGCCAATGGAGCCCAGTCCTAAGCCTGGTGCTCTGTCCCCCTCCCCGAAGGACACAGACTCGAATCGACCCGCGCCCTTAAGGCAACAGGATCTGATCTCCACGTACTGCCCGCCTCCCAAGATACAGCTTCTGAAGGACACCTTCCAAGAGAAACTGATGCAGGAAAAGGAGAAAAAAATGATCGCCATGTACAATCGGCGGCAGGAGGCAGCTCTACAGAAGATGAGAAAATGTTTCCAATATGTCAAATACGCTGCGGAGAAGAAGATGGGGAACAGCTATCGCTTCCAAGCCCAACAGGGCCCCGAGAAGAACATTGTGGGGTATGATCGGTCTTACCCCCTGAAGCCTATGGGTAACAGGAAAGTCTCCGGCCCTGGTGAGGTTCGGGCTGTGAACCGCCCGGACGCACAGAGTGATTCCTTGTTTGCCCCCACCCCGCCTCAGGATGGTCATGAGAGGCCCTGCGAGAGGCCGGGCAGGAGGGGCTCAAGAGTACGCAAACCTAAGGACAGGACTGTCCTCCCCATGGTGGCGACCCCTCCAGGGCAATGCCCTTCTCATGCCAATGGGAAGGAGCACTTTCAGTTGCAAGAGGAGCTACGAAAAGTGGCCGAGGCAGAGGCCGCGCTGAAGGAGGAGCATCGCCGGAGGGAGGCCAGCCTGCAGGATGAGATGCGCCGGAAGGAGGCCATGATGAAGGACGAGATTCGCCAGAAGGAGGCCATGATGCAGGCGAAGCTCTTCAGAGCTCAGGAGGAGCTGAGGATGGTTCCGAGAGAGATGGAAGACTCCAGAGAGGTGGCCGGAAGGGAAAATAGAGGCGAGGCAGAGCGAGCTTTGCCCCAGAGGACCATGGGCCAACCACCGCTCTAAGGCCGTGCCTCTTCTGACCTGCAGAATGGAGAAGCAAAAAGCCTTCACTCCAAGGAAAGCCCTTCCTATCAGAGGAGACAACCTTGATTATGGTTCTCCAATGGAAGATGGCGGATGCGCAGAATCGCACTTTCCCTCTGCGCTTTCCCATCAGGAGAGACGTCAAGTGAGCCCTTGCAGCCGTGGGCTAGAAGACGTCCCCTGTGGAAGGAGAAAGTATCTCAAGAAAGCAAGGCTCCCTGAAAGCGACGTGTCAGCGGCACAGGCCGCGCAGGGCCACTTCAGAAATAAGACCACATGTCTGGATGAACAAACTCTGTCAGTGGAAAACAGATATTTGTCCCCTACAAGTCTGATGTGCCCTACCGCTGAGCAATTTCCATATGAGAATAGCCAGAGTGGAAACCCTCAGCTGGTGCCCTGTGAACTGTGTCACGGGAAGTTTGCTGTAGAGAGGCTGGAGAAACACAGCAAGATCTGCAAGAAGCTTCAGAATTCAAAGAGGAAGGTTTTTGACTCTTTCAAGCACAGGGCCAAGGGAACAGAACTGGAGACATACATCCATAAGAAGAAGGTTAAACCGCCAATCGTGGTAAGGGCTATCCTTAAACTCTTTCCAAGCTTCCCTTTTTTTCTCCTAGAGTCAGACTCAGCTTATAAATCAATGTAGACAATAAATAAGTGTTTTATGAAGTACTCTTCTGAAAAACTGCCGCAAAGGCACATTTGCCAGACAGAATAAATGTGTCTTAGTGGCTTCCGAATTCTGTTGTAAAAATCTACATATCAAGCAAATAGCACTCACAGGAAACAAAACCATAACTACGTAAATTGTACTCTCTACCCAATGACCTGAAAGGTGGCCCCAGAAAGCTACGTTATTACTGTATTGATATTTTCTTGCCTTGTGAATGGTTTGCGACCAGACTGTGTACGCAGTGCTAGTCTGGACTTTTTCTGGAAGCTGTTTTATTGGTTTCATTTCCTGTTCCCAGCTGAGAAAGAACAACTGGAGGCAGAAGCACGAGGATTTCATTCGGAGCATCAAACAGGCCAGGGAGGTGCAGCAGGTGATCACGCAAGGAGGGAAAGTTGTGAACCTGCCCCAGCCCCCCGCGAATCCAAACCCCGATTACGTGCCCTGCCCTCACTGCGGCCGGCGCTTTGCCCCCAGGCCGGCACAGAGGCACTTCCCCAAGTGTCAGCACATCAGGAGCCGCCCTCCTCCTCCTCCTCGCAGATGAAAACTGATGTGAAGAAGAGCAAAAGAGTCATGATCTTGGCTCACGACTCACGTCCTGCTTTTTCTTTTTAGAAACACATTTAGCACAGTTCATCCGTATGATGATGAAAAAAAAATGTTACCTTATTTTAATTAAATGATTTTTTTTTGGTGGACTGGTGTTTGCGTAGCTGTGGTTATTTCAGTTTTTCTCTTATCATTCATACACCTTGACCTCCTAAAAATAATTTTTCAACCTGGAACGTACAATTAGCAGGCAATAGAACAGGTCACATTGGTCTTGGAACCATCAAAAAGCAGTATTCACACATTCTCGGCATCAATTTTCCTTAAAAACAACTGAAAAAGCAAGGTAAAGAGTGATTGATTTTTTTAATGAAAGTTATTTGATTTAATTTATTTAATTTTCATAATATTTGAAATATGTTGGGATTAATGTGACTCAATATTATCTGCAGCTCTTACACTCCAGGCACCTGATAAAGTGGAACGCAGTGTCTTTGCCTTACATGGCGCTCAGCTCTTCCTCAATCCCAGCAGAAGCAGCAGCCTCCGGGTCCTGCCTCATGCACAGCTTAAAATGCAACACCAAGTAATACAACAAACAACAGGGAAAACCATTCACGATCAGACACATCCGTTGATTGCTGGCTCTCAGTAAAGGGACATTGCATCATTACATCACAAAATAGACTACATTTCAAGGTTAAAGAATTACCATGTTCTGCGATTCAGAACGAGGCAGCAAAATTTCCTATAATCTGTTGTGGCCCTATGACATTGTAAAGGAGCAGGCTTGTGAATACATCTCGTTTAATCCAATGGAAATATAACTCTCAACTTTTTTACGTTTTTGCCAATAAATAATACTACATTGTTAACTCTGCATAAAGAACCTTGGAATGGAACGTTTTTTGCAGTGAAATGTTTGCTGCATAACCTATACCCTTTCTCTCCTACATCACATTGCATTAGTCATTACAGTGATTAGTGAGCAGGAAGGGCTGCATCACATCGCAATTTGTGTGGAACTTGAATGCGAATTTGTTACAACATGGCGTAACTTACAGTCCTTTCACAAAATTCATGATTTTGTGCTCAATTTTGAGTTTGTAAAGTTTTTCTATAATGTCAATGATTTTATTTTGTGACTGAAATTAAATAATTTTGTGTCTGCAAAATTGGGACTGTAGTTCCACCTTAACCTACTAGTACTGTATGTCTTTGGACTGTGGGAAGAAACTGGAGCACCTGGAAGAAATCCACACAAATGAAGGGAGAACATACAATTCCATCCAGACTGCACCCCAGGAATTGAACCCAGGACCCCAGATCTGTGAACCACAGTGCCAGCTCATTGCTATAGTCACTATAATTAATGTCAAAACTCATTTGCAAATGAGCAGCCTGGGATCCAAAAGGATCAAGACAAGGATCCAAACAAAGCACTATCCCAAAGCTTGGCTTTGTACCGTATATAATACAGGGCTTGATGCAGAAGGCAGATAATCAAAGTCCATGCAATAATTGCTAAGGGAAAGTGACTTTGTGTTCTTGGAGGGAAGTCACTCAACATGGAGCTGTGTTAGTGAAATGATTGTTCTGATGTACGGCTGATGTCCAAACACTGAAAACATGATTGTGTATGCAATCGCACTCCTGAGCTCCATTGGGTATGGTTAAAATAACTTTTTATAGTTCATCACATTCAAAGTGTGTGTACTTGATGAAAGTGTAACACGCATTTGGAGGAGTTATTCAGGATTTTCTTTCATTCAACTATTTCAAGACCCATTATTTTCAGATGTTGTAGTATACGTGAATAATGAAAGGCCTTCATATTACACAATGAAGGAATGACTTCGCAGGTGTGAAGAATAAAACATTAATTCAGCTCACTTTGGGGAGTTTCACAATGGCCCTCCTTATAGAAATGTGGGTTTGATTAAAGGAGTGAAGAAAAAGCACTGAATAATATTTGCTTCTGTAAACGTAATCATCTCAAAATATGGTTGAAGAAATTGAAGAAGGTTAAACATAATCCAAAACGTATAAGGTCAATTTAAGTACAACCAGAATTCTAGTGTTTATGCAATGCATCTGTGGGTTGATATGAAATATGGCCGTACTTAAACTAAACGAGGTTATCGAGAGCATATTCCGAATACGGCTTTGGCCAGTTGTACTGTGAACTGCGAGGACCGTATCTTATCCTGAACTGGCTGTGCGAATACCGTCCTCTGCTGGCAGAAGGAATAGATTACAACGGCACTGTATTGGCGATTAGTCCTATTGCTAGAATATTGAAACAACAAGGAGTCCGCGGAGTCAAGCAATGCTGAATAAACAAGTACCTGAAATTCAATAGGATTTTGTGTATTGATTACAAATAGGTGTGGAATTCTCATGTACAGTGGTATTCATGGATTCCTTACACAAGCAGCAGTTGTTATGATGCTTTCATAATCTGAATATAAATCTGTTATCTACTTAAAACTGTAATTATTGAATAGATTAATGTCTTTGAAATGCTTCATTAACTGGGCAGTTTCCATGTTTGGAAATGTTTTTATTTTGATTGCTGATTGCTAGATACTGTATGTTTAATAGGCATGCTGTTAATATTTTCTACAAATAAGACAGTTATGCTGTAGTAAGTTCTATATAAGTTATATAACATAAGTTATATTTTGTTCTGAGGTCAATTTGAATCTCATACTAAATAACTGGTGTCCTTTTATCTGAGAAACACTACCTGATTGATCACCTGATGCCTAGAAATTAGCATGCACAGTAGCCCAGCGTTTAGCATTGCTAGCTCACAGTGCTGAGGCCCTGGGTACACTTCTGGACCTGGGGTGCTATCTGTATGGAGCTTGTATGTTCTCCCCATGTTTGCATGAGTTTGCTTTGGGTGCTCCGGCTTCCTCCCACACTTCAAAGAACTACTGGTAGGTTAATTGGCTTCTGGGATAATTGGTGAGTGTCTGTGTCTTCCCTGCATTGGACTACCATCCAGTCCCAGGTATCTCCTGCTTATTACTTTCTGAGGCTCTGGCTCCCCCGTTCCCCGCGACCCCCTGACCCCCTGACCCTGAATTGGATGAAGCGGTTAGAAAATGGGTGGTTTCTGTTATGCTCTGGTCATGCTCTGCCATAGCAACAACTTGTAAAAAATGCAGATGCTAGGATTTAACTCAAAGAAGGAGCTCAGAGCACTGTGTTGGCATCACTGTACAGGTGTCCGGTTTGTTTTAGAACATGTGCTAAAATCTTATTTACTAACTTCTAGACTTTTTACCCCCCATATGAGTCTGCAGGTGCACAGTGGTCTGTGGACACCCTCCTTGCTCTGTCGTAAAACAGGAAATAAAAAGCAACTGGTTTTGACTTTAATGCACTGAGACTGTGGAACTCACAGAACTCTCTTGTCAGAAAGGCAGCTTCTAACAGCTTTTAAGTGAAGACTAAGAACACTTTTCTATTTTATTAAAATAGATTATATATGTTTTGTTTAAATATATGTTATAAATGTTAAAACGACAGCTCGTATAAGCTTGTATTTTTACCTTTCGATCATTTTTATAATTGCTTTGAGTTGCTTTTACCATGATAAACAGTACAAAATATGAGGTGTTGAACTTGTCTAAAGTTTTAAAGCGCTTTATGACGTAAAGTGTGATGACAGTCCTTGGCGGTCTATGTAACAATTCTTCTTGAAGTAGGTCATCGGGCCAACAGTATACAAACATTACAGCTCAAGTGCTTTTGTATCTGAACGCTTTTAGGTAAGTTATTTAGCAGCTGCGGTATTAATCGTGATTTTAATGGCAAATTCAATTGCAGGTAAAATAAAAATGGCGGATAACTTTCTTTCTAGCTTCGTGAAGCGGTCGCGCTATATTATACATATATACCATAATAAGTAACATAATATGTACAGTAGAATTTTTCACTTTAAGCTGGCATTATCCAGAACCGGGTCAGGGAACGGACCCGGACCGTGCAGTGTTGTCCGTCGGCCTTCTAAAGATGTTTAGGAGATCGAGGCGCCCTTGGATTTGATTAGAAACTTGCATAATTTCTTAACTTGACGCCATTATCTTAAAAAAAACGGCCAGGCCAAGACCAAAGCATGAAGGCTGCGAGGATCGGGGGACTCTCATTTTTGGTCACAGCGTACAGTAGTAGATCAGTAACCTCTGTTTATCGTGATAACCTTTAATTATTTTCCAGTACTTTTTTAAATGATAAAACACATTGTCTCGCCAGTTTTGCTAAAGATACGGTTTTAGTGTTTACGCATAAATTTGTAAGCCGTAGGTTTAAATCTCGTGGTCTTAATTTCTGCATTTTCATCGTAAGGGAAGGCGCTCGTTTGCGATTTACGCGCTGAATATTGTAAGCAGAGGAGCCTTAAGGCACAGCCTCGCCTTAACACCATCGTTTGCATTGTCATTGTCATCCAGAAAAGCAGTCGTAAGAAAATGAATCTGTGGCGGCTCCGAACATTAAAAAAACTATATCTAGACTGCAAATACATCCCAATCTTACTATCAACACGTTTTAAGACCCCTCTCCTTTCCACCGGTATACAAGCTAAGAGAGAAATATTGGAAATCCCATCTGAAGTAGCCCTTGTCTCACCTTCGGAGCTGTGAGCGATGGGGATCATAATTAAAAGGGGTACAGTTACTTTGAAAATGTGTATGTGATACTTAAATTTAAATAAAATAAAAAGATAAATTATATAACACAGACTGCTATCTATGTCCATGTGTTTAAGACGTATGAATCGGTTTTAAAACAGGCACACCCCTTTACTTCTCACAAATCCGACTGGAGTCTCAGTCCGTCGTCGCGATGAATTAGGAGCTCAGATGTAGGCTAAGTGATTGCAATTTACTTATTTAAAAGAACCACTTCAAATCAAAAGGGAGACATTTTGTAATGGTAGTTATCGTATTATAGTATACGATAACTGTATACGTAGTATACGTAATTGTAGATATACAGTACATAAAGGGTATGAATAGGTGTGAGCTTTTACTGTATATTTAATATTTTATCTGACCCACTTGTAGAAACCGCCTACTCAGATTTATTTAAGTGGTCTGCCACCATAAAGACAGAAAAATATAATGACACCCTGTTACATTAACTGTAAAATAAACGCCGTAACTGCGGCCATATGAAAATTTGGATAAAGATTATACAAACATCCTAAGGAGCTCTATGACATATGAGCGTCGTAATAATGGTTGGTGACCTGACGTAACAGTGCTCCCTGAATTACGTGATCTGTATATACCCAAATACAGATATATCACATAGGGAGATGCAGTCAAACATTGCATTGCTATCGTCGTGGTGAACTATTTCTCCGCTGTTTAAAACTTGTTTGGTAAGTGTCATCAAATATGCTTGTCAATTTGTAGCGAAATCGATATACTGTATCATAATCCTTCAGCTATCTATAATGTAGTGAAACGGCTAATTAATATTGATAAATTCCCTTATTCACAGTGACTTTTGCTCAAACCCCTGTTGCATAATGGGTTAATTTTATATAAAAAAACATTTATATCATAGATATAATACAAGCTTTGAAATGAAATAGCACATTTCCAGGTTTCAGTTAAACATTTTTAAAAAAGCTCATGACTTTAAGCATTCTGAACATTGAGAATGTTATTTGGGAAACAAATGTTTATTATAATGTTTATGTTTAGGATCTGTCTCCTACTGAGTCAGCATGCAGCATTCAACACCATTAGGTTTAATATTAAAAAGTTGTGTATTTCCTGAATTGTTTTTTTTTATTATTTTCTATTAGACCATACTAGACTGTGCAGGATATCATTTATTTGCCATTTTTGCCTTTTCCAGATACCTGGGAAACAAAGCTCATATCTCATTTGCCAATGGAGCCCAGTCCTAAGCCTGGTGCTCTGTCCCCCTCCCCGAAGGACACAGACTCGAATCGACCCGCGCCCTTAAGGCAACAGGATCTGATCTCCACGTACTGCCCGCCTCCCAAGATACAGCTTCTGAAGGACACCTTCCAAGAGAAACTGATGCAGGAAAAGGAGAAAAAAATGATCGCCATGTACAATCGGCGGCAGGAGGCAGCTCTACAGAAGATGAGAAAATGTTTCCAATATGTCAAATACGCTGCGGAGAAGAAGATGGGGAACAGCTATCGCTTCCAAGCCCAACAGGGCCCCGAGAAGAACATTGTGGGGTATGATCGGTCTTACCCCCTGAAGCCTATGGGTAACAGGAAAGTCTCCGGCCCTGGTGAGGTTCGGGCTGTGGACCGCCCGGACGCACAGAGTGATTCCTTGTTTGCCCCCACCCCGCCTCAGGATGGTCATGAGAGGCCCTGCGAGAGGCCGGGCAGGAGGGGCTCAAGAGTACGCAAACCTAAGGACAGGACTGTCCTCCCCATGGTGGCGACCCCTCCAGGGCAATGCCCTTCTCATGCCAATGGGAAGGAGCACTTTCAGTTGCAAGAGGAGCTACGAAAAGTGGCCGAGGCAGAGGCCGCGCTGAAGGAGGAGCATCGCCGGAGGGAGGCCAGCCTGCAGGATGAGATGCGCCGGAAGGAGGCCATGATGAAGGACGAGATTCGCCAGAAGGAGGCCATGATGCAGGCGAAGCTCTTCAGAGCTCAGGAGGAGCTGAGGATGGTTCCGAGAGAGATGGAAGACTCCAGAGAGGTGGCCGGAAGGGAAAATAGAGGCGAGGCAGAGCGAGCTTTGCCCCAGAGGACCATGGGCCAACCACCGCTCTAAGGCCGTGCCTCTTCTGACCTGCAGAATGGAGAAGCAAAAAGCCTTCACTCCAAGGAAAGCCCTTCCTATCAGAGGAGACAACCTTGATTATGGTTCTCCAATGGAAGATGGCGGATGCGCAGAATCGCACTTTCCCTCTGCGCTTTCCCATCAGGAGAGACGTCAAGTGAGCCCTTGCAGCCGTGGGCTAGAAGACGTCCCCTGTGGAAGGAGAAAGTATCTCAAGAAAGCAAGGC
Source organism: Lepisosteus oculatus (assembly GCF_040954835.1). Classification (NCBI taxonomy): domain Eukaryota; kingdom Metazoa; phylum Chordata; class Actinopteri; order Semionotiformes; family Lepisosteidae; genus Lepisosteus; species Lepisosteus oculatus. The sequence continues at coordinate 88,005 of NW_027167658.1, read as the reverse complement.
TCCCTGAAAGCGACGTGTCAGCGGCACAGGCCGCGCAGGGCCACTTCAGAAATAAGACCACATGTCTGGATGAACAAACTCTGTCAGTGGAAAACAGATATTTGTCCCCTACAAGTCTGATGTGCCCTACCGCTGAGCAATTTCCATATGAGAATAGCCAGAGTGGAAACCCTCAGCTGGTGCCCTGTGAACTGTGTCACGGGAAGTTTGCTGTAGAGAGGCTGGAGAAACACAGCAAGATCTGCAAGAAGCTTCAGAATTCAAAGAGGAAGGTTTTTGACTCTTTCAAGCACAGGGCCAAGGGAACAGAACTGGAGACATACATCCATAAGAAGAAGGTTAAACCGCCAATCGTGGTAAGGGCTATCCTTAAACTCTTTCCAAGCTTCCCTTTTTTTCTCCTAGAGTCAGACTCAGCTTATAAATCAATGTAAACAATAAATAAGTGTTTTATGAAGTACTCTTCTGAAAAACTGCCGCAAAGGCACATTTGCCAGACAGAATAAATGTGTCTTAGTGACTTCTGAATTCTGTTGTAAAAATCTACATATCAAGCAAATAGCACTCACAGGAAACAAAACCATAACTACGTAAATTGTACTCTCTACCCAATGACCTGAAAGGTAGCCCCAGAAAGCTACGTTATTACTGTATTGATATTTTCTTGCCTTGTGAATGGTTTGCGACCAGACTGTGTACGCAGTGCTAGTCTGGACTTTTTCTGGAAGCTGTTTTATTGGTTTCATTTCCTGTTCCCAGCTGAGAAAGAACAACTGGAGGCAGAAGCACGAGGATTTCATTCGGAGCATCAAACAGGCCAGGGAGGTGCAGCAGGTGATCACGCAAGGAGGGAAAGTTGTGAACCTGCCCCAGCCCCCCGCGAATCCAAACCCCGACTACGTGCTCTGCCCTCACTGCGGCCGGCACAGAGGCACTTCCCCAAGTGTCAGCACATCAGGAGCCGCCCTCCTCCTCCTCCTCGCAGATGAAAACTGATGTGAAGAAGAGCAAAAGAGTCATGATCTTGGCTCACGACTCACGTCCTGCTTTTTCTTTTTAGAAACACATTTAGCACAGTTCATCCGTATGATGATGAAAAAAAAATGTTACCTTATTTTAATTAAATGATTTTTTTTTGGTGGACTGGTGTTTGCGTAGCTATGGTTATTTCAGTTTTTCTCTTATCATTCATACACCTTGACCTCCTAAAAATAATTTTTCAACCTGGAACGTACAATTAGCAGGCAATAGAACAGGTCACATTGGTCTTGGAACCATCAAAAAGCAGTATTCACACATTCTCAGCATCAATTTTCCTTAAAAACAACTGAAAAAGCAAGGTAAAGAGTGATTGATTTTTTTAATGAAAGTTATTTGATTTAATTTATTTAATTTTCATAATATTTGAAATATGTTGGGATTAATGTGACTCAATATTATCTGCAGCTCTTACACTCCAGGCACCTGATAAAGTGGAACGCAGTGTCTTTGCCTTACATGGCGCTCAGCTCTTCCTCAATCCCAGCAGAAGCACCAGCAGAAGCAGCAGCCTCCGGGTCCTGCCTCATGCACAGCTTAAAATGCAACACCAAGTAATACAACAAACAACAGGGAAAACCATTCACGATCAGACACATCCGTTGATTGCTGGCTCTCAGTAAAGGGACATTGCATCATTACATCACAAAATAGACTACATTTCAAGGTTAAAGAATTACCATGTTCTGCGATTCAGAACGAGGCAGCAAAACTTCCTATAATCTGTTGTGGCCCTATGACATTGTAAAGGAGCAGGCTTGTGAATACATCTTGTTTAATCCAATGGAAATATAACTCTCAACTTTTTTACGTTTTTGCCAATAAATAATACTACATTGTTAACTCTGCATAAAGAACCTTGGAATGGAACGTTTTTTGCAGTGAAATGTTTGCTGCATAACCTATACCCTTTCTCTCCTACATCACATTGCATTAGTCATTACAGTGATTAGTGAGCAGGAAGGGCTGCATCACATTGCAATTTGTGTGGAACTTGAATGCGAATTTGTTACAACATGGCGTAACTTACAGTCCTTTCACAAAATTCATGATTTTGTGCTCAATTTTGAGTTTGTAAAGTTTTTCTATAATGTCAATGATTTTATTTTGTGACTGAAATTAAATAATTTTGTGTCTGCAAAATTGGGACTGTAGTTCCACCTTAACCTACTAGTACTGTATGTCTTTGGACTGTGGGAAGAAACTGGAGCACCTGGAAGAAATCCACACAAATGAAGGGAGAACATACAATTCCATCCAGACTGCACCCCAGGAATTGAACCCAGGACCCCAGCTCTGTGAACCACAGTGCCACCTCATTGCTATAGTCACTATAATTAATGTCAAAACTCATTTGCAAATGAGCAGCCTGGGATCCAAAAGGATCAAGACAAGGATCCAAACAAAGCACTATCCCAAAGCTTGGCTTTGTACAGTATATCATACAGGGCTTGATCCAGAAGGCAGATAATCTAAGTCCATGCAATAATTGCTAAGGGAAAGTGACTTTGTGTTTTTGGAGGGAAGTCACTCAACATGGAGCTGTGTTAGTGAAATGATTGTTCTGATGTACGGCTGATGTCCAAACACTGAAAACATGATTGTATATGCAATCGCACTCCCGAGCTCCATTGGGTATGGTTAAAATAACTTTTTATAGTTCATCACATTCAAAGTGTGTGTACCTGATGAAAGTGTAACACGCATTAGGAGGAGTTATTCAGGATTTTCTTTCATTCAACTATTTCAAGACCCATTATTTTCAGATGTTGTAGTATACGTGAATAATGAAAGGCCTTCATATTACACAATGAAGGAATGACTTTGCAGGTGTGAAGAATAAAAGATTAATTCAGCTCACTTTGGGGAGTTTCACAATGGCCCTCCTTAAAGAAATGTGGGTTTGATTAAAGGAGTGAAGAAAAAGCACTGAATAATATTTGCTTCTGTAAACGTAATCATCTCAAAATATGGTTAAAGAAATTGAAGAAGGTTAAACATAATCCAAAACGTATAAGGTCAATTTAAATACACCCAGAATTCTAGTGTTTATGCAATGCATCTGTGGGTTGATATGAAATACGGCCGTTCTTAAACTAAACGAGGTTATCGAGAGCATATTCCGATTACGGCTGTGGCCAGTTGTACTGTGAACTGAGAGGACCGTATCTTATCCTGAACTGACTGTGCAAATACCGTCCTCTGCTGGCAGAAGGAATAGATTACAACGGCACTGTATTGGCGATTAGTCCTATTGCTAGAATATTGAAACAACAAGGAGTCCGCGGAGTCAAGCAATGCAGAATAAACAAGTACCTGAAATTCAATAGGATTTTGTGTATTGATTACAAATAGGTGTGAATTTCTCATGTACAGTGGTATTCATGGATTCCTTACACAAGCAGCCGTTGTTATGATACTTTCGTAATCTGAATATAAATATGTTATCTACTTGAAACTGTAATTATTAAATAGATTAATGTCTTTGAAATGCTTCATTAACTGGGCAGTTTCCATGTTTGGAAATGTTTTTATTTTGATTGCTGATTGCTAGGTACTGTATGTTTAATAGGCATGCTGTTAATATTTTCTACAAATAAGACAGTTATGCTGTAGTAAGTTCTATATAAGTTATATAACATAAGTTATATTTTGTTCTGAGGTCAATTTGAATCTCATACTAAATTACTGGTGTCCTTTTATCTGAGAAACACTACCTGATTGATCACCTGATGCCTAGAAATTAGCATGCACAGTAGCCCAGTGTTTAGCATTGCTAGCTCACAGTGCTGAGGCCCTGGGTACACTTCTGGACCTGGGGTGCTATCTGTATGGAGCTTGTATGTTCTCCCCATGTTTGCATGAGTTTGCTTTGGGTGCTCCGGCTTCCTCCCACACTTCAAAGAACTACTGGTAGGTTAATTGGCTTCTGGGATAATTGGTGAGTGTCTGTGTCTTGCCTGCATTGGACTACCATCCAGTCCCAGGTATCTCCTGCTTATTACTTTCTGAGGCTCTGGCTCCCCCGTGACCCCCCGACCCCCTGACCACCTGACCCTGAATTGGATGAAGCGGTTAGAAAATGGGTGGTTTCTGTTATGCTCTGGTCATGCTCTGCCATAGCAACAACTTGTAAAAAATGCAGATGCTAGGATTTAACTCAAAGAAGGAGCTCAGAGCACTGTGTTGGCATCACTGTACAGGTGTCCGGTGTGTTTTAGAACATATGTTAAAATCTTATTTACTAACTTCTAGACTTTTTACCCCCCATATCAGCCTGCAGGTGCACAGTGGTCTGTGGACACCCTCCTTGCTCTGTCGTAAAACAGGAAATAAAAAGCAACTGGTTTTGACTTTAATGCACTGAGACTGTGGAACTCACAGAACTCTCTTGTCAGAAAGGCAGCTTCTAACAGCTTTTAAGTGAAGACTAAGAACACTTTTCTATTTTATTAAAATAGATTATATATGTTTTGTTTAAATATATGTTATAAATGTTAAAACGACAGCTCGTATAAGCTTGTATTTTTACCTTTCGATCATTTTTAGAATTGCTTTGAGTTGCTTTTACCATGATAAACAGTACAAAATATGAGGTGTTGAACTTGTCTAAAGTTTTAAAGCGCTTTATGACGTAAAGTGTGATGACAGTCCTTGGCGGTCTATGTAACAATTCTTCTTGAAGTAGGTCATCGGGCCAACAGTATATAAACATTACAGCTCAAGTGCTTTTGTATCTGAACGCTTTTAGGTAAGTAATTTAGCAGCTGCGGTATTAATCGTGATTTTAATGGCAAATTCAATTGCAGGTAAAATAAAAATGGCGGATAACTTTCTTTCTAGCTTCGTGAAGCGGTCGCGCCACATTATACATATATACCATAATAAGAAACATAATATGTACAGTAGAATTTTTCACTTTAAGCTGGCATTATCCAGAACCGGGTCAGGGCCCGGACCCGGACCGTGCAGTGTGGTCCGCCGGCCTTCTAAAGATGTTTAGGAGATCGAGGCGCCCTTGGATTTGATTAGAAACTTGCATAATTTCTTAACTTGACCCCATTATCTTAAAAAAAACGGCCAGGCCAAGACCAAAGCATGAAGGCTGCGAGGATCGGGGGACTCTCATTTTTGGTCACAGCGTACAGTAGTAGATCAGTAACCTCTGTTTATCGTGATAACCTTTAATTATTTTCCAGTACTTTTTTAAATGATAAAACACATTGTCTCGCCAGTTTTGCTAAAGATACGGTTTTAGTGTTTACGCATAAATTTGTAAGCCGTAGGTTTAAATCTCGTGGTCTTATTTTCTGCATTTTCATCGTAAGGGAAGGCGCTCGTTTGCGATTTACGCGCTGAATATTGTAAGCAGAGGAGCCTTAAGGCACAGCCTCGCCTTAACACCATCGTTTGCATTGTCATTGTCATCCAGAAAAGCAGTCGTAAGAAAATGAATCTGTGGCGGCTCCGAACATTAAAAAAACTATATCTAGACTGCAAATACATCCCAATCTTACTATCAACACGTTTTAAGACCCCTCTCCTTTCCACCGGTATACAAGCTAAGAGAGAAATATTGGAAATCCCATCTGAAGTAGCCCTCGTCTCACCTTCGGAGCTGTGAGCGATGGGGATCATAATTAAAAGGGGTACAGTTACTTTGAAAATGTGTATGTGATACTTAAATTTAAATAAAATAAAAAGATAAATTATATAACACAGACTGCTATCTATGTCCATGTGTTTAAGACGTATGAATCGGTTTTAAAACAGGCACACCCCTTTACTTCTCACAAATCCAACTGGAGTCTCAGTCCGTCGTCGCGATGAATTAGGAGCTCAGATGTAGGCTAAGTGATTGCAATTTACTTATTTAAAAGAACCACTTCAAATCAAAAGGGAGACATTTTGTAATGGTAGTTATCGTATTATAGTATACGATAACTGTATACGTAGTATACGTAATTGTAGATATACAGTACATAAAGGGTATGAATAGGTGTGAGCTTTTACTGTATATTTAATATTTTATCTGACCCACTTGTAGAAACCGCCTACTCAGATTTATTTAAGTGGTCTGCCACCATAAAGACAGAAAAATATAATGACACCCTGTTACATTAACTGTAAAATAAACGCCGTAACTGCGGCCATATGAAAATTTGGATAAAGATTATACAAACATCCTAAGGAGCTCTATGACATATGAGCGTCGTAATAATGATTGGTGACCTGACGTAACAGTGCTCCCTGAATTACGTGATCTGTATATACCCAAATACAGATATATCACATAGGGAGATGCAGTCAAACATTGCATTGCTATCGTCGTGGTGAACTATTTCTCCGCTGTTTAAAACTTGTTTGGTAAGTGTCATCAAATATGCTTGTCAATTTGTAGCGAAATCGATATACTGTATCATAATCCTTCAGCTATCTATAATGTAGTGAAACGGCTAATTAATATTGATCAATTCCCTTATTCACAGTGACTTTTGCTCAAACCCCTGTTGCATAATGGGTTAATTTTATATAAAAAAACATTTATATCATAGATATAATACAAGCTTTGAAATGAAATAGCACATTTCCAGGTTTCAGTTAAACATTTTTAAAAAAGCTCATGACTTTAAGCATTCTGAACATTGAGAATGTTATTTGGGAAACAAATGTTTATTATAATGTTTATGTTTAGGATCTGTCTCCTACTGAGTCAGCATGCAGCATTCAACACCATTAGGTTTAATATTAAAAAGTTGTGTATTTCCTGAATTGTTTTTTTTTTATTCTTTTCTATTAGACCATACTAGACTGTGCAGGATATCATTTATTTGCCATTTTTGCCTTTTCCAGATACCTGGGAAACAAAGCTCATATCTCATTTGCCAATGGAGCCCAGTCCTAAGCCTGGTGCTCTGTCCCCCTCCCCGAAGGACACAGACTCGAATCGACCCGCGCCCTTAAGGCAACAGGATCTGATCTCCACGTACTGCCCGCCTCCCAAGATACAGCTTCTGAAGGACACCTTCCAAGAGAAACTGATGCAGGAAAAGGAGAAAAAAATGATCGCCATGTACAATCGGCGGCAGGAGGCAGCTCTACAGAAGATGAGAAAATGTTTCCAATATGTCAAATACGCTGCGGAGAAGAAGATGGGGAACAGCTATCGCTTCCAAGCCCAACAGGGCCCCGAGAAGAACATTGTGGGGTATGATCGGTCTTACCCCCTGAAGCCTATGGGTAACAGGAAAGTCTCCGGCCCTGGTGAGGTTCGGGCTGTGGACCGCCCGGACGCACAGAGTGATTCCTTGTTTGCCCCCACCCCGCCTCAGGATGGTCATGAGAGGCCCTGCGAGAGGCCGGGCAGGAGGGGCTCAAGAGTACGCAAACCTAAGGACAGGACTGTCCTCCCCATGGTGGCGACCCCTCCAGGGCAATGCCCTTCTCATGCCAATGGGAAGGAGCACTTTCAGTTGCAAGAGGAGCTACGAAAAGTGGCCGAGGCAGAGGCCGCGCTGAAGGAGGAGCATCGCCGGAGGGAGGCCAGCCTGCAGGATGAGATGCGCCGGAAGGAGGCCATGATGAAGGACGAGATTCGCCAGAAGGAGGCCATGATGCAGGCGAAGCTCTTCAGAGCTCAGGAGGAGCTGAGGATGGTTCCGAGAGAGATGGAAGACTCCAGAGAGGTGGCCGGAAGGGAAAATAGAGGCGAGGCAGAGCGAGCTTTGCCCCAGAGGACCATGGGCCAACCACCGCTCTAAGGCCGTGCCTCTTCTGACCTGCAGAATGGAGAAGCAAAAAGCCTTCACTCCAAGGAAAGCCCTTCCTATCAGAGGAGACAACCTTGATTATGGTTCTCCAATGGAAGATGGCGGATGCGCAGAATCGCACTTTCCCTCTGCGCTTTCCCATCAGGAGAGACGTCAAGTGAGCCCTTGCAGCCGTGGGCTAGAAGACGTCCCCTGTGGAAGGAGAAAGTATCTCAAGAAAGCAAGGCTCCCTGAAAGCGACGTGTCAGCGGCACAGGCCGCGCAGGGCCACTTCAGAAATAAGACCACATGTCTGGATGAACAAACTCTGTCAGTGGAAAACAGATATTTGTCCCCTACAAGTCTGATGTGCCCTACCGCTGAGCAATTTCCATATGAGAATAGCCAGAGTGGAAACCCTCAGCTGGTGCCCTGTGAACTGTGTCACGGGAAGTTTGCTGTAGAGAGGCTGGAGAAACACAGCAAGATCTGCAAGAAGCTTCAGAATTCAAAGAGGAAGGTTTTTGACTCTTTCAAGCACAGGGCCAAGGGAACAGAACTGGAGACATACATCCATAAGAAGAAGGTTAAACCGCCAATCGTGGTAAGGGCTATCCTTAAACTCTTTCCAAGCTTCCCTTTTTTTCTCCTAGAGTCAGACTCAGCTTATAAATCAATGTAAACAATAAATAAGTGTTTTATGAAGTACTCTTCTGAAAAACTGCCGCAAAGGCACATTTGCCAGACAGAATAAATGTGTCTTAGTGACTTCTGAATTCTGTTGTAAAAATCTACATATCAAGCAAATAGCACTCACAGGAAACAAAACCATAACTACGTAAATTGTACTCTCTACCCAATGACCTGAAAGGTAGCCCCAGAAAGCTACGTTATTACTGTATTGATATTTTCTTGCCTTGTGAATGGTTTGCGACCAGACTGTGTACGCAGTGCTAGTCTGGACTTTTTCTGGAAGCTGTTTTATTGGTTTCATTTCCTGTTCCCAGCTGAGAAAGAACAACTGGAGGCAGAAGCACGAGGATTTCATTCGGAGCATCAAACAGGCCAGGGAGGTGCAGCAGGTGATCACGCAAGGAGGGAAAGTTGTGAACCTGCCCCAGCCCCCCGCGAATCCAAACCCCGACTATGTGCTCTGCCCTCACTGCGGCCGGCGCTTTGCCCCCAGGCCGGCACAGAGGCACTTCCCCAAGTGTCAGCACATCAGGAGCCGCCCTCCTCCTCCTCCTCGCAGATGAAAACTGATGTGAAGAAGAGCAAAAGAGTCATGATCTTGGCTCACGACTCACGTCCTGCTTTTTCTTTTTAGAAACACATTTAGCACAGTTCATCCGTATGATGATGAAAAAAAAATGTTACCTTATTTTAATTAAATGATTTTTTTTTGGTGGACTGGTGTTTGCGTAGCTATGGTTATTTCAGTTTTTCTCTTATCATTCATACACCTTGACCTCCTAAAAATAATTTTTCAACCTGGAACGTACAATTAGCAGGCAATAGAACAGGTCACATTGGTCTTGGAACCATCAAAAAGCAGTATTCACACATTCTCAGCATCAATTTTCCTTAAAAACAACTGAAAAAGCAAGGTAAAGAGTGATTGATTTTTTTAATGAAAGTTATTTGATTTAATTTATTTAATTTTCATAATATTTGAAATATGTTGGGATTAATGTGACTCAATATTATCTGCAGCTCTTACACTCCAGGCACCTGATAAAGTGGAACGCAGTGTCTTTGCCTTACATGGCGCTCAGCTCTTCCTCAATCCCAGCAGAAGCACCAGCAGAAGCAGCAGCCTCCGGGTCCTGCCTCATGCACAGCTTAAAATGCAACACCAAGTAATACAACAAACAACAGGGAAAACCATTCACGATCAGACACATCCGTTGATTGCTGGCTCTCAGTAAAGGGACATTGCATCATTACATCACAAAATAGACTACATTTCAAGGTTAAAGAATTACCATGTTCTGCGATTCAGAACGAGGCAGCAAAACTTCCTATAATCTGTTGTGGCCCTATGACATTGTAAAGGAGCAGGCTTGTGAATACATCTTGTTTAATCCAATGGAAATATAACTCTCAACTTTTTTACGTTTTTGCCAATAAATAATACTACATTGTTAACTCTGCATAAAGAACCTTGGAATGGAACGTTTTTTGCAGTGAAATGTTTGCTGCATAACCTATACCCTTTCTCTCCTACATCACATTGCATTAGTCATTACAGTGATTAGTGAGCAGGAAGGGCTGCATCACATTGCAATTTGTGTGGAACTTGAATGCGAATTTGTTACAACATGGCGTAACTTACAGTCCTTTCACAAAATTCATGATTTTGTGCTCAATTTTGAGTTTGTAAAGTTTTTCTATAATGTCAATGATTTTATTTTGTGACTGAAATTAAATAATTTTGTGTCTGCAAAATTGGGACTGTAGTTCCACCTTAACCTACTAGTACTGTATGTCTTTGGACTGTGGGAAGAAACTGGAGCACCTGGAAGAAATCCACACAAATGAAGGGAGAACATACAATTCCATCCAGACTGCACCCCAGGAATTGAACCCAGGACCCCAGCTCTGTGAACCACAGTGCCACCTCATTGCTATAGTCACTATAATTAATGTCAAAACTCATTTGCAAATGAGCAGCCTGGGATCCAAAAGGATCAAGACAAGGATCCAAACAAAGCACTATCCCAAAGCTTGGCTTTGTACAGTATATCATACAGGGCTTGATGCAGAAGGCAGATAATCTAAGTCCATGCAATAATTGCTAAGGGAAAGTGACTTTGTGTTTTTGGAGGGAAGTCACTCAACATGGAGCTGTGTTAGTGAAATGATTGTTCTGATGTACGGCTGATGTCCAAACACTGAAAACATGATTGTATATGCAATCGCACTCCCGAGCTCCATTGGGTATGGTTAAAATAACTTTTTATAGTTCATCACATTCAAAGTGTGTGTACCTGATGAAAGTGTAACACGCATTAGGAGGAGTTATTCAGGATTTTCTTTCATTCAACTATTTCAAGACCCATTATTTTCAGATGTTGTAGTATACGTGAATAATGAAAGGCCTTCATATTACACAATGAAGGAATGACTTTGCAGGTGTGAAGAATAAAAGATTAATTCAGCTCACTTTGGGGAGTTTCACAATGGCCCTCCTTAAAGAAATGTGGGTTTGATTAAAGGAGTGAAGAAAAAGCACTGAATAATATTTGCTTCTGTAAACGTAATCATCTCAAAATATGGTTAAAGAAATTGAAGAAGGTTAAACATAATCCAAAACGTATAAGGTCAATTTAAATACACCCAGAATTCTAGTGTTTATGCAATGCATCTGTGGGTTGATATGAAATACGGCCGTTCTTAAACTAAACGAGGTTATCGAGAGCATATTCCGATTACGGCTGTGGCCAGTTGTACTGTGAACTGAGAGGACCGTATCTTATCCTGAACTGACTGTGCAAATACCGTCCTCTGCTGGCAGAAGGAATAGATTACAACGGCACTGTATTGGCGATTAGTCCTATTGCTAGAATATTGAAACAACAAGGAGTCCGCGGAGTCAAGCAATGCAGAATAAACAAGTACCTGAAATTCAATAGGATTTTGTGTATTGATTACAAATAGGTGTGAATTTCTCATGTACAGTGGTATTCATGGATTCCTTACACAAGCAGCCGTTGTTATGATACTTTCGTAATCTGAATATAAATATGTTATCTACTTGAAACTGTAATTATTAAATAGATTAATGTCTTTGAAATGCTTCATTAACTGGGCAGTTTCCATGTTTGGAAATGTTTTTATTTTGATTGCTGATTGCTAGGTACTGTATGTTTAATAGGCATGCTGTTAATATTTTCTACAAATAAGACAGTTATGCTGTAGTAAGTTCTATATAAGTTATATAACATAAGTTATATTTTGTTCTGAGGTCAATTTGAATCTCATACTAAATTACTGGTGTCCTTTTATCTGAGAAACACTACCTGATTGATCACCTGATGCCTAGAAATTAGCATGCACAGTAGCCCAGTGTTTAGCATTGCTAGCTCACAGTGCTGAGGCCCTGGGTACACTTCTGGACCTGGGGTGCTATCTGTATGGAGCTTGTATGTTCTCCCCATGTTTGCATGAGTTTGCTTTGGGTGCTCCGGCTTCCTCCCACACTTCAAAGAACTACTGGTAGGTTAATTGGCTTCTGGGATAATTGGTGAGTGTCTGTGTCTTGCCTGCATTGGACTACCATCCAGTCCCAGGTATCTCCTGCTTATTACTTTCTGAGGCTCTGGCTCCCCCGTGACCCCCCGACCCCCTGACCACCTGACCCTGAATTGGATGAAGCGGTTAGAAAATGGGTGGTTTCTGTTATGCTCTGGTCATGCTCTGCCATAGCAACAACTTGTAAAAAATGCAGATGCTAGGATTTAACTCAAAGAAGGAGCTCAGAGCACTGTGTTGGCATCACTGTACAGGTGTCCGGTGTGTTTTAGAACATATGTTAAAATCTTATTTACTAACTTCTAGACTTTTTACCCCCCATATCAGCCTGCAGGTGCACAGTGGTCTGTGGACACCCTCCTTGCTCTGTCGTAAAACAGGAAATAAAAAGCAACTGGTTTTGACTTTAATGCACTGAGACTGTGGAACTCACAGAACTCTCTTGTCAGAAAGGCAGCTTCTAACAGCTTTTAAGTGAAGACTAAGAACACTTTTCTATTTTATTAAAATAGATTATATATGTTTTGTTTAAATATATGTTATAAATGTTAAAACGACAGCTCGTATAAGCTTGTATTTTTACCTTTCGATCATTTTTAGAATTGCTTTGAGTTGCTTTTACCATGATAAACAGTACAAAATATGAGGTGTTGAACTTGTCTAAAGTTTTAAAGCGCTTTATGACGTAAAGTGTGATGACAGTCCTTGGCGGTCTATGTAACAATTCTTCTTGAAGTAGGTCATCGGGCCAACAGTATATAAACATTACAGCTCAAGTGCTTTTGTATCTGAACGCTTTTAGGTAAGTAATTTAGCAGCTGCGGTATTAATCGTGATTTTAATGGCAAATTCAATTGCAGGTAAAATAAAAATGGCGGATAACTTTCTTTCTAGCTTCGTGAAGCGGTCGCGCCACATTATACATATATACCATAATAAGAAACATAATATGTACAGTAGAATTTTTCACTTTAAGCTGGCATTATCCAGAACCGGGTCAGGACCCGGACCCGGACCGTGCAGTGTGGTCCGTCGGCCTTCTAAAGATGTTTAGGAGATCGGGGCGCCCTTGGATTTGATTAGAAACTTGCATAATTTCTTAACTTGACCCCATTATCTTAAAAAAAAACGGCCAGGCCAAGACCAAAGCATGAAGGCTGCGAGGATCGGGGGGACTCTCATTTTTGGTCACAGCGTACAGTAGTAGATCAGTAACCTCTGTTTATCGTGATAACCTTTAATTATTTTCCAGTACTTTTTTAAATGATAAAACACATTGTCTCGCCAGTTTTGCTAAAGATACGGTTTTAGTGTTTACGCATAAATTTGTAAGCCGTAGGTTTAAATCTCGTGGTCTTATTTTCTGCATTTTCATCGTAAGGGAAGGCGCTCGTTTGCGATTTACGCGCTGAATATTGTAAGCAGAGGAGCCTTAAGGCACAGCCTCGCCTTAACACCATCGTTTGCATTGTCATTGTCATCCAGAAAAGCAGTCGTAAGAAAATGAATCTGTGGCGGCTCCGAACATTAAAAAAACTATATCTAGACTGCAAATACATCCCAATCTTACTATCAACACGTTTTAAGACCCCTCTCCTTTCCACCGGTATACAAGCTAAGAGAGAAATATTGGAAATCCCATCTGAAGTAGCCCTCGTCTCACCTTCGGAGCTGTGAGCGATGGGGATCATAATTAAAAGGGGTACAGTTACTTTGAAAATGTGTATGTGATACTTAAATTTAAATAAAATAAAAAGATAAATTATATAACACAGACTGCTATCTATGTCCATGTGTTTAAGACGTATGAATCGGTTTTAAAACAGGCACACCCCTTTACTTCTCACAAATCCAACTGGAGTCTCAGTCCGTCGTCGCGATGAATTAGGAGCTCAGATGTAGGCTAAGTGATTGCAATTTACTTATTTAAAAGAACCACTTCAAATCAAAAGGGAGACATTTTGTAATGGTAGTTATCGTATTATAGTATACGATAACTGTATACGTAGTATACGTAATTGTAGATATACAGTACATAAAGGGTATGAATAGGTGTGAGCTTTTACTGTATATTTAATATTTTATCTGACCCACTTGTAGAAACCGCCTACTCAGATTTATTTAAGTGGTCTGCCACCATAAAGACAGAAAAATATAATGACACCCTGTTACATTAACTGTAAAATAAACGCCGTAACTGCGGCCATATGAAAATTTGGATAAAGATTATACAAACATCCTAAGGAGCTCTATGACATATGAGCGTCGTAATAATGATTGGTGACCTGACGTAACAGTGCTCCCTGAATTACGTGATCTGTATATACCCAAATACAGATATATCACATAGGGAGATGCAGTCAAACATTGCATTGCTATCGTCGTGGTGAACTATTTCTCCGCTGTTTAAAACTTGTTTGGTAAGTGTCATCAAATATGCTTGTCAATTTGTAGCGAAATCGATATACTGTATCATAATCCTTCAGCTATCTATAATGTAGTGAAACGGCTAATTAATATTGATCAATTCCCTTATTCACAGTGACTTTTGCTCAAACCCCTGTTGCATAATGGGTTAATTTTATATAAAAAAACATTTATATCATAGATATAATACAAGCTTTGAAATGAAATAGCACATTTCCAGGTTTCAGTTAAACATTTTTAAAAAAGCTCATGACTTTAAGCATTCTGAACATTGAGAATGTTATTTGGGAAACAAATGTTTATTATAATGTTTATGTTTAGGATCTGTCTCCTACTGAGTCAGCATGCAGCATTCAACACCATTAGGTTTAATATTAAAAAGTTGTGTATTTCCTGAATTGTTTTTTTTTTATTCTTTTCTATTAGACCATACTAGACTGTGCAGGATATCATTTATTTGCCATTTTTGCCTTTTCCAGATACCTGGGAAACAAAGCTCATATCTCATTTGCCAATGGAGCCCAGTCCTAAGCCTGGTGCTCTGTCCCCCTCCCCGAAGGACACAGACTCGAATCGACCCGCGCCCTTAAGGCAACAGGATCTGATCTCCACGTACTGCCCGCCTCCCAAGATACAGCTTCTGAAGGACACCTTCCAAGAGAAACTGATGCAGGAAAAGGAGAAAAAAATGATCGCCATGTACAATCGGCGGCAGGAGGCAGCTCTACAGAAGATGAGAAAATGTTTCCAATATGTCAAATACGCTGCGGAGAAGAAGATGGGGAACAGCTATCGCTTCCAAGCCCAACAGGGCCCCGAGAAGAACATTGTGGGGTATGATCGGTCTTACCCCCTGAAGCCTATGGGTAACAGGAAAGTCTCCGGCCCTGGTGAGGTTCGGGCTGTGGACCGCCCGGACGCACAGAGTGATTCCTTGTTTGCCCCCACCCCGCCTCAGGATGGTCATGAGAGGCCCTGCGAGAGGCCGGGCAGGAGGGGCTCAAGAGTACGCAAACCTAAGGACAGGACTGTCCTCCCCATGGTGGCGACCCCTCCAGGGCAATGCCCTTCTCATGCCAATGGGAAGGAGCACTTTCAGTTGCAAGAGGAGCTACGAAAAGTGGCCGAGGCAGAGGCCGCGCTGAAGGAGGAGCATCGCCGGAGGGAGGCCAGCCTGCAGGATGAGATGCGCCGGAAGGAGGCCATGATGAAGGACGAGATTCGCCAGAAGGAGGCCATGATGCAGGCGAAGCTCTTCAGAGCTCAGGAGGAGCTGAGGATGGTTCCGAGAGAGATGGAAGACTCCAGAGAGGTGGCCGGAAGGGAAAATAGAGGCGAGGCAGAGCGAGCTTTGCCCCAGAGGACCATGGGCCAACCACCGCTCTAAGGCCGTGCCTCTTCTGACCTGCAGAATGGAGAAGCAAAAAGCCTTCACTCCAAGGAAAGCCCTTCCTATCAGAGGAGACAACCTTGATTATGGTTCTCCAATGGAAGATGGCGGATGCGCAGAATCGCACTTTCCCTCTGCGCTTTCCCATCAGGAGAGACGTCAAGTGAGCCCTTGCAGCCGTGGGCTAGAAGACGTCCCCTGTGGAAGGAGAAAGTATCTCAAGAAAGCAAGGCTCCCTGAAAGCGACGTGTCAGCGGCACAGGCCGCGCAGGGCCACTTCAGAAATAAGACCACATGTCTGGATGAACAAACTCTGTCAGTGGAAAACAGATATTTGTCCCCTACAAGTCTGATGTGCCCTACCGCTGAGCAATTTCCATATGAGAATAGCCAGAGTGGAAACCCTCAGCTGGTGCCCTGTGAACTGTGTCACGGGAAGTTTGCTGTAGAGAGGCTGGAGAAACACAGCAAGATCTGCAAGAAGCTTCAGAATTCAAAGAGGAAGGTTTTTGACTCTTTCAAGCACAGGGCCAAGGGAACAGAACTGGAGACATACATCCATAAGAAGAAGGTTAAACCGCCAATCGTGGTAAGGGCTATCCTTAAACTCTTTCCAAGCTTCCCTTTTTTTCTCCTAGAGTCAGACTCAGCTTATAAATCAATGTAAACAATAAATAAGTGTTTTATGAAGTACTCTTCTGAAAAACTGCCGCAAAGGCACATTTGCCAGACAGAATAAATGTGTCTTAGTGACTTCTGAATTCTGTTGTAAAAATCTACATATCAAGCAAATAGCACTCACAGGAAACAAAACCATAACTACGTAAATTGTACTCTCTACCCAATGACCTGAAAGGTAGCCCCAGAAAGCTACGTTATTACTGTATTGATATTTTCTTGCCTTGTGAATGGTTTGCGACCAGACTGTGTACGCAGTGCTAGTCTGGACTTTTTCTGGAAGCTGTTTTATTGGTTTCATTTCCTGTTCCCAGCTGAGAAAGAACAACTGGAGGCAGAAGCACGAGGATTTCATTCGGAGCATCAAACAGGCCAGGGAGGTGCAGCAGGTGATCACGCAAGGAGGGAAAGTTGTGAACCTGCCCCAGCCCCCCGCGAATCCAAACCCCGACTATGTGCTCTGCCCTCACTGCGGCCGGCGCTTTGCCCCCAGGCCGGCACAGAGGCACTTCCCCAAGTGTCAGCACATCAGGAGCCGCCCTCCTCCTCCTCCTCGCAGATGAAAACTGATGTGAAGAAGAGCAAAAGAGTCATGATCTTGGCTCACGACTCACGTCCTGCTTTTTCTTTTTAGAAACACATTTAGCACAGTTCATCCGTATGATGATGAAAAAAAAATGTTACCTTATTTTAATTAAATGATTTTTTTTTGGTGGACTGGTGTTTGCGTAGCTATGGTTATTTCAGTTTTTCTCTTATCATTCATACACCTTGACCTCCTAAAAATAATTTTTCAACCTGGAACGTACAATTAGCAGGCAATAGAACAGGTCACATTGGTCTTGGAACCATCAAAAAGCAGTATTCACACATTCTCGGCATCAATTTTCCTTAAAAACAACTGAAAAAGCAAGGTAAAGAGTGATTGATTTTTTTAATGAAAGTTATTTGATTTAATTTATTTAATTTTCATAATATTTGAAATATGTTGGGATTAATGTGACTCAATATTATCTGCAGCTCTTACACTCCAGGCACCTGATAAAGTGGAACGCAGTGTCTTTGCCTTACATGGCGCTCAGCTCTTCCTCAATCCCAGCAGAAGCACCAGCAGAAGCAGCAGCCTCCGGGTCCTGCCTCATGCACAGCTTAAAATGCAACACCAAGTAATACAACAAACAACAGGGAAAACCATTCACGATCAGACACATCCGTTGATTGCTGGCTCTCAGTAAAGGGACATTGCATCATTACATCACAAAATAGACTACATTTCAAGGTTAAAGAATTACCATGTTCTGCGATTCAGAACGAGGCAGCAAAACTTCCTATAATCTGTTGTGGCCCTATGACATTGTAAAGGAGCAGGCTTGTGAATACATCTCGTTTAATCCAATGGAAATATAACTCTCAACTTTTTTACGTTTTTGCCAATAAATAATACTACATTGTTAACTCTGCATAAAGAACCTTGGAATGGAACGTTTTTTGCAGTGAAATGTTTGCTGCATAACCTATACCCTTTCTCTCCTACATCACATTGCATTAGTCATTACAGTGATTAGTGAGCAGGAAGGGCTGCATCACATTGCAATTTGTGTGGAACTTGAATGCGAATTTGTTACAACATGGCGTAACTTACAGTCCTTTCACAAAATTCATGATTTTGTGCTCAATTTTGAGTTTGTAAAGTTTTTCTATAATGTCAATGATTTTATTTTGTGACTGAAATTAAATACTTTTGTGTCTGCAAAATTGGGACTGTAGTTCCACCTTAACCTACTAGTACTGTATGTCTTTGGACTGTGGGAAGAAACTGGAGCACCTGGAAGAAATCCACACAAATGAAGGGAGAACATACAATTCCATCCAGACTGCACCCCAGGAATTAAACCCAGGACCCCAGCTCTGTGAACCACAGTGCCACCTCATTGCTATAGTCACTATAATTAATGTCAAAACTCATTTGCAAATGAGCAGCCTGGGATCCAAAAGGATCAAGACAAGGATCCAAACAAAGCACTATCCCAAAGCTTGGCTTTGTACAGTATATCATACAGGGCTTGATGCAGAAGGCAGATAATCTAAGTCCATGCAATAATTGCTAAGGGAAAGTGACTTTGTGTTTTTGGAGGGAAGTCACTCAACATGGAGCTGTGTTAGTGAAATGATTGTTCTGATGTACGGCTGATGTCCAAACACTGAAAACATGATTGTATATGCAATCGCACTCCCGAGCTCCATTGGGTATGGTTAAAATAACTTTTTATAGTTCATCACATTCAAAGTGTGTGTACCTGATGAAAGTGTAAAACGCATTTGGAGGAGTTATTCAGGATTTTCTTTCATTCAACTATTTCAAGACCCATTATTTTCAGATGTTGTAGTATACGTGAATAATGAAAGGCCTTCATATTACACAATGAAGGAATGACTTCGCAGGTGTGAAGAATAAAAGATTAATTCAGCTCACTTTGGGGAGTTTCACAATGGCCCTCCTTAAAGAAATGTGGGTTTGATTAAAGGAGTGAAGAAAAAGCACTGAATAATATTTGCTTCTGTAAACGTAATCATCTCAAAATATGGTTAAAGAAATTGAAGAAGGTTAAACATAATCCAAAACGTATAAGGTCAATTTAAATACACCCAGAATTCTAGTGTTTATGCAATGCATCTGTGGGTTGATATGAAATACGGCCGTTCTTAAACTAAACGAGGTTATCGAGAGCATATTCCGATTACGGCTGTGGCCAGTTGTACTGTGAACTGAGAGGACCGTATCTTATCCTGAACTGGCTGTGCAAATACCGTCCTCTGCTGGCAGAAGGAATAGATTACAACGGCACTGTATTGGCGATTAGTCCTATTGCTAGAATATTGAAACAACAAGGAGTCCGCGGAGTCAAGCAATGCAGAATAAACAAGTACCTGAAATTCAATAGGATTTTGTGTATTGATTACAAATAGGTGTGAATTTCTCATGTACAGTGGTATTCATGGATTCCTTACACAAGCAGCAGTTGTTATGATACTTTCGTAATCTGAATATAAATCTGTTATCTACTTGAAACTGTAATTATTGAATAGATTAATGTCTTTGAAATGCTTCATTAACTGGGCAGTTTCCATGTTTGGAAATGTTTTTAGTTTGATTGCTGATTGCTAGGTACTGTATGTTTAATAGGCATGCTGTTAATATTTTCTACAAATAAGACAGTTATGCTGCAGTAAGTTCTATATAAGTTATATAACATAAGTTATATTTTGTTCTGAGGTCAATTTGAATCTCATACTAAATTACTGGTGTCCTTTTATCTGAGAAACACTACCTGATTGATCACCTGATGCCTAGAAATTAGCATGCACAGTAGCCCAGTGTTTAGCATTGCTAGCTCACAGTGCTGAGGCCCTGGGTACACTTCTGGACCTGGGGTGCTATCTGTATGGAGCTTGTATGTTCTCCCCATGTTTGCATGAGTTTGCTTTGGGTGCTCCGGCTTCCTCCCACACTTCAAAGAACTACTGGTAGGTTAATTGGCTTCTGGGATAATTGGTGAGTGTCTGTGTCTTCCCTGCATTGGACTACCATCCAGTCCCAGGTATCTCCTGCTTATTACTTTCTGAGGCTCTGGCTCCCCCGTGACCCCCCGACCCCCTGACCACCTGACCCTGAATTGGATGAAGCGGTTAGAAAATGGGTGGTTTCTGTTATGCTCTGGTCATGCTCTGCCATAGCAACAACTTGTAAAAAATGCAGATGCTAGGATTTAACTCAAAGAAGGAGCTCAGATCACTGTGTTGGCATCGCTGTACAGGTGTCCGGTTTGTTTTAGAACATGTGCTAAAATCTTATTTACTAACTTCTAGACTTTTTACCCCCCATATCAGTCTGCAGGTGCACAGTGGTCTGTGGACACCCTCCTTGCTCTGTCGTAAAACAGGAAATAAAAAGCAACTGGTTTTGACTTTAATGCACTGAGACTGTGGAACTCACAGAACTCTCTTGTCAGAAAGGCAGCTTCTAACAGCTTTTAAGTGAAGACTAAGAACACTTTTCTATTTTATTAAAATAGATTATATATGTTTTGTTTAAATATATGTTATAAATGTTAAAACGACAGCTCGTATAAGCTTGTATTTTTACCTTTCGATCATTTTTATAATTGCTTTGAGTTGCTTTTACCATGATAAACAGTACAAAATATGAGGTGTTGAACTTGTCTAAAGTTTTAAAGCGCTTTATGACGTAAAGTGTGATGACAGTCCTTGGCGGTCTATGTAACAATTCTTCTTGAAGTAGGTCATCGGGCCAACAGTATACAAACATTACAGCTCAAGTGCTTTTGTATCTGAACGCTTTTAGGTAAGTTATTTAGCAGCTGCGGTATTAATAATGATTTTAATGGCAAATTCAATTGCAGGTAAAATAAAAATGTCGGATAACTTTCTTTCTAGCTTCGTGAAGCGGTCGCGCTATATTATACATATATACCATAATAAGAAACATAATATGTACAGTAGAATTTTTCACTTTAAGCTGGCATTATCCAGAACCGGGTCAGGGAACGGACCCGGACCGTGCAGTGTGGTCCGTCGGCCTTCTAAAGATGTTTAGGAGATCGAGGCGCCCTTGGATTTGATTAGAAACTTGCATAATTTCTTAACTTGACCCCATTATCTTAAAAAAAACGGCCAGGCTTAGACCAAAGCATGAAGGCTGCGAGGATCGGGGGACTCTCATTTTTGGTCACAGCGTACAGTAGTAGATCAGTAACCTCTGTTTATCGTGATAACCTTTAATTATTTTCCAGTACTTTTTTAAATGATAAAACACATTGTCTCGCCAGTTTTGCTAAAGATACGGTTTTAGTGTTTACGCATAAATTTGTAAGCCGTAGGTTTAAATCTCGTGGTCTTATTTTCTGCATTTTCATCGTAAGGGAAGGCGCTCGTTTGCGATTTACGCGCTGAATATTGTAAGCAGAGGAGCCTTAAGGCACAGCCTCGCCTTAACACCATCGTTTGCATTGTCATTGTCATCCAGAAAAGCAGTCGTAAGAAAATGAATCTGTGGCGGCTCCGAACATTAAAAAAACTATCAACACGTTTTAAGACCCCTCTCCTTTCCACCGGTATACAAGCTAAGAGAGAAATATTGGAAATCCCATCTGAAGTAGCCCTCGTCTCACCTTCGGAGCTGTGAGCGATGGGGATCATAATTAAAAGGGGTACAGTTACTTTGAAAATGTGTATGTGATACTTAAATTTAAATAAAATAAAAAGATAAATTATATAACAAAGACTGCTATCTATGTCCATGTGTTTAAGACGTATGAATCGGTTTTAAAACAGGCACACCCCTTTACTTCTCACAAATCCAACTGGAGTCTCAGTCCGTCCTCGCGATGAATTAGGAGCTCAGATGTAGGCTAAGTGATTGCAATTTACTTATTTAAAAGAACCACTTCAAATCAAAAGGGAGACATTTTGTAATGGTAGTTATCGTATTATAGTATACGATAACTGTATACGTAGTATACGTAATTGTAGATATACAGTACATAAAGGGTATGAATAGGTGTGAGCTTTTACTGTATATTTAATATTTTATCTGACCCACTTGTAGAAACCGCCTACTCAGATTTATTTAAGTGGTCTGCCACCATAAAGACAGAAAAATATAATGACACCCTGTTACATTAACTGTAAAATAAACGCCGTAACTGCGGCCATATGAAAATTTGGATAAAGATTATACAAACATCCTAAGGAGCTCTATGACATATGAGCGTCGTAATAATGGTTGGTGACCTGACGTAACAGTGCTCCCTGAATTACGTGATCTGTATATACCCAAATACAGATATATCACATAGGGAGATGCAGTCAAACATTGCATTGCTATCGTCGTGGTGAACTATTTCTCCGCTGTTTAAAACTTGTTTGGTAAGTGTCATCAAATATGCTTGTCAATTTGTAGCGAAATCGATATACTGTATCATAATCCTTCAGCTATCTATAATGTAGTGAAACGACTAATTAATATTGATAAATTCCCTTATTCACAGTGACTTTTGCTCAAACCCCTGTTGCATAATGGGTTAATTTTATATAAAAAAACATTTATATCATAGATATAATACAAGCTTTGAAATGAAATAGCACATTTCCAGGTTTCAGTTAAACATTTTTAAAAAAGCTCATGACTTTAAGCATTCTGAACATTGAGAATGTTATTTGGGAAACAAATGTATATTATAATGTTTATGTTTAGGATCTGTGTCCTACTGAGTCAGCATGCAGCATTCAACACCATTAGGTTTAATATTAAAAAGTTGTGTATTTCCTGAATTGTTTTTTTTTATTCTTTTCTATTAGACCATACTAGACTGTGCAGGATATCATTTATTTGCCATTTTTGCCTTTTCCAGATACCTGGGAAACAAAGCTCATATCTCATTTGCCAATGGAGCCCAGTCCTAAGCCTGGTGCTCTGTCCCCCTCCCCGAAGGACACAGACTCGAATCGACCCGCGCCCTTAAGGCAACAGGATCTGATCTCCACGTACTGCCCGCCTCCCAAGATACAGCTTCTGAAGGACACCTTCCAAGAGAAACTGATGCAGGAAAAGGAGAAAAAAATGATCGCCATGTACAATCGGCGGCAGGAGGCAGCTCTACAGAAGATGAGAAAATGTTTCCAATATGTCAAATACGCTGCGGAGAAGAAGATGGGGAACAGCTATCGCTTCCAAGCCCAACAGGGCCCCGAGAAGAACATTGTGGGGTATGATCGGTCTTACCCCCTGAAGCCTATGGGTAACAGGAAAGTCTCCGGCCCTGGTGAGGTTCGGGCTGTGGACCGCCCGGACGCACAGAGTGATTCCTTGTTTGCCCCCACCCCGCCTCAGGATGGTCATGAGAGGCCCTGCGAGAGGCCGGGCAGGAGGGGCTCAAGAGTACGCAAACCTAAGGACAGGACTGTCCTCCCCATGGTGGCGACCCCTCCAGGGCAATGCCCTTCTCATGCCAATGGGAAGGAGCACTTTCAGTTGCAAGAGGAGCTACGAAAAGTGGCCGAGGCAGAGGCCGCGCTGAAGGAGGAGCATCGCCGGAGGGAGGCCAGCCTGCAGGATGAGATGCGCCGGAAGGAGGCCATGATGAAGGATGAGATTCGCCAGAAGGAGGCCATGATGCAGGCGAAGCTCTTCAGAGCTCAGGAGGAGCTGAGGATGGTTCCGAGAGAGATGGAAGACTCCAGAGAGGTGGCCGGAAGGGAAAATAGAGGCGAGGCAGAGCGAGCTTTGCCCCAGAGGACCATGGGCCAACCACCGCTCTAAGGCCGTGCCTCTTCTGACCTGCAGAATGGAGAAGCAAAAAGCCTTCACTCCAAGGAAAGCCCTTCCTATCAGAGGAGACAACCTTGATTATGGTTCTCCAATGGAAGATGGCGGATGCGCAGAATCGCACTTTCCCTCTGCGCTTTCCCATCAGGAGAGACGTCAAGTGAGCCCTTGCAGCCGTGGGCTAGAAGACGTCCCCTGTGGAAGGAGAAAGTATCTCAAGAAAGCAAGGCTCCCTGAAAGCGACGTGTCAGCGGCACAGGCCGCGTAGGGCCACTTCAGAAATAACACCACATGTCTGGATGAACAAACTCTGTCAGTGGAAAACAGATATTTGTCCCCTACAAGTCTGATGTGCCCTACCGCTGAGCAATTTCCATATGAGAATAGCCAGAGTGGAAACCCTCAGCTGGTGCCCTGTGAACTGTGTCACGGGAAGTTTGCTGTAGAGAGGCTGGAGAAACACAGCAAGATCTGCAAGAAGCTTCAGAATTCAAAGAGGAAGGTTTTTGACTCTTTCAAGCACAGGGCCAAGGGAACAGAACTGGAGACATACATCCATAAGAAGAAGGTTAAACCGCCAATCGTGGTAAGGGCTATCCTTAAACTCTTTCCAAGCTTCCCTTTTTTTCTCCTAGAGTCAGACTCAGCTTATAAATCAATGTAGACAATAAATAAGTGTTTTATGAAGTACTCTTCTGAAAAACTGCCGCAAAGGCACATTTGCCAGACAGAATAAATGTGTCTTAGTGACTTCTGAATTCTGTTGTAAAAATCTACATATCAAGCAAATAGCACTCACAGGAAACAAAACCATAACTACGGAAATTGTACTCTCTACCCAATGACCTGAAAGGTAGCCCCAGAAAGCTACGTTATTACTGTATTGATATTTTCTTGCCTTGTGAATGGTTTGCGACCAGACTGTGTACGCAGTGCTAGTCTGGACTTTTTCTGGAAGCTGTTTTATTGGTTTCATTTCCTGTTCCCAGCTGAGAAAGAACAACTGGAGGCAGAAGCACGAGGATTTCATTCGGAGCATCAAACAGGCCAGGGAGGTGCAGCAGGTGATCACGCAAGGAGGGAAAGTTGTGAACCTGCCCCAGCCCCCCGCGAATCCAAACCCCGACTACGTGCCCTGCCCTCACTGCGGCCGGCGCTTTGCCCCCAGGCCGGCACAGAGGCACTTCCCCAAGTGTCAGCACATCAGGAGCCGCCCTCCTCCTCCTCCTCGCAGATGAAAACTGATGTGAAGAAGAGCAAAAGAGTCATGATCTTGGCTCACGACTCACGTCCTGCTTTTTCTTTTTAGAAACACATTTAGCACAGTTCATCCGTATGATGATGAAAAAAAAATGTTACCTTATTTTAATTAAATGATTTTTTTTTGGTGGACTGGTGTTTGCGTAGCTGTGGTTATTTCAGTTTTTCTCTTATCATTCATACACCTTGACCTCCTAATAATAATTTTTCAACCTGGAACGTACAATTAGCAGGCAATAGAACAGGTCACATTGGTCTTGGAACCATCAAAAAGCAGTATTCACACATTCTCGGCATCAATTTTCCTTAAAAACAACTGAAAAAGCAAGGTAAAGAGTGATTGATTTTTTTAATGAAAGTTATTTGATTTAATTTATTTAATTTTCATAATATTTGAAATATGTTGGGATTAATGTGACTCAATATTATCTGCAGCTCTTACACTCCAGGCACCTGATAAAGTGGAAAGCAGTGTCTTTGCCTTACATGGCGCTCAGCTCTTCCTCAATCCCAGCAGAAGCACCAGCAGAAGCAGCAGCCTCCGGGTCCTGCCTCATGCACAGCTTAAAATGCAACACCAAGTAATACAACAAACAACAGGGAAAACCATTCACGATCAGACACATCCGTTGATTGCTGGCTCTCAGTAAAGGGACATTGCATCATTACATCACAAAATAGACTACATTTCAAGGTTAAAGAATTACCATGTTCTGCGATTCAGAACGAGGCAGCAAAACTTCCTATAATCTGTTGTGGCCCTATGACATTGTAAAGGAGCAGGCTTGTGAATACATCTCGTTTAATCCAATGGAAATATAACTCTCAACTTTTTTACGTTTTTGCCAATAAATAATACTACATTGTTAACTCTGCATAAAGAACCTTGGAATGGAACGTTTTTTGCAGTGAAATGTTTGCTGCATAACCTATACCCTTTCTCTCCTACATCACATTGCATTAGTCATTACAGTGATTAGTGAGCAGGAAGGGCTGCATCACATCGCAATTTGTGTGGAACTTGAATGCGAATTTGTTACAACATGGCGTAACTTACAGTCCTTTCACAAAATTCATGATTTTGTGCTCAATTTTGAGTTTGTAAAGTTTTTCTAAAATGTCAATGATTTTATTTTGTGACTGAAATTAAATAATTTTGTGTCTGCAAAATTGGGACTGTAGTTCCACCTTAACCTACTAGTACTGTATGTCTTTGGACTGTGGGAAGAAACTGGAGCACCTGGAAGAAATCCACACAAATGAAGGGAGAACATACAATTCCATCCAGACTGCACCCCAGGAATTGAACCCAGGACCCCAGCTCTGTGAACCACAGTGCCAGCTCATTGCTATAGTCACTATAATTAATGTCAAAACTCATTTGCAAATGAGCAGCCTGGGATCCAAAAGGATCAAGACAAGGATCCAAACAAAGCACTATCCCAAAGCTTGGCTTTGTACCGTATATAATACAGGGCTTGATGCAGAAGGCAGATAATCAAAGTCCATGCAATAATTGCTAAGGGAAAGTGACTTTGTGTTCTTGGAGGGAAGTCACTCAACATGGAGCTGTGTTAGTGAAATGATTGTTCTGATGTACGGCTGATGTCCAAACACTGAAAACATGATTGTGTATGCAATCGCACTCCTGAGCTCCATTGGGTATGGTT
Source organism: Lepisosteus oculatus (assembly GCF_040954835.1). Lineage (NCBI taxonomy): Eukaryota > Metazoa > Chordata > Actinopteri > Semionotiformes > Lepisosteidae > Lepisosteus > Lepisosteus oculatus. The sequence goes on along the minus strand of NW_027167658.1, from coordinate 61,194 downwards.
AAAATAACTTTTTATAGTTCATCACATTCAAAGTGTGTGTACTTGATGAAAGTGTAACACGCATTTGGAGGAGTTATTCAGGATTTTCTTTCATTCAACTATTTCAAGACCCATTATTTTCAGATGTTGTAGTATACGTGAATAATGAAAGGCCTTCATATTACACAATGTAGGAATGACTTCGCAGGTGTGAAGAATAAAAGATTAATTCAGCTCACTTTGGGGAGTTTCACAATGGCCCTCCTTATAGAAATGTGGGTTTGATTAAAGGAGTGAAGAAAAAGCACTGAATAATATTTGCTTCTGTAAACGTAATCATCTCAAAATATGGTTGAAGAAATTGAAGAAGGTTAAACATAATCCAAAACATATAAGGTCAATTTAAGTACAACCAGAATTCTAGTGTTTATGCAATGCATCTGTGGGTTGATATGAAATATGGCCGTACTTAAACTAAACGAGGTTATCGAGAGCATATTCCGAATACGGCTTTGGCCAGTTGTACTGTGAACTGCGAGGACCGTATCTTATCCTGAACTGGCTGTGTGAATACCGTCCTCTGCTGGCAGAAGGAATAGATTACAACGGCATTGTATTGGCGATTAGTCCTATTGCTAGAATATTGAAACAACAAGGAGTCCGCGGAGTCAAGCAATGCTGAATAAACAAGTACCTGAAATTCAATAGGATTTTGTGTATTGATTACAAATAGGTGTGGAATTCTCATGTACAGTGGTATTCATGGATTCCTTACACAAGCAGCAGTTGTTATGATGCTTTCGTAATCTGAATATAAATCTGTTATCTACTTAAAACTGTAATTATTGAATAGATTAATGTCTTTGAAATGCTTCATTAACTGGGCAGTTTCCATGTTTGGAAATGTTTTTATTTTGATTGCTGATTGCTAGATACTGTATGTTTAATAGGCATGCTGTTAATATTTTCTACAAGAGCCAAATAAGACAGTTATGCTGTAGTAAGTTCTATATAAGTTATATAACATAAGTTATATTTTGTTCTGAGGTCAATTTGAATCTCATACTAAATAACTGGTGTCCTTTTATCTGAGAAACACTACCTGATTGATCACCTGATGCCTAGAAATTAGCATGCACAGTAGCCCAGCGTTTAGCATTGCTAGCTCACAGTGCTGAGGCCCTGGGTACACTTCTGGACCTGGGGTGCTATCTGTATGGAGCTTGTATGTTCTCCCCATGTTTGCATGAGTTTGCTTTGGGTGCTCCGGCTTCCTCCCACAGTTCAAAGAACTACTGGTAGGTTAATTGGCTTCTGGGATAATTGGTGAGTGTCTGTGTCTTCCCTGCATTGGACTACCATCCAGTCCCAGGTATCTCCTGCTTATTACTTTCTGAGGCTCTGGCTCCCCCGTGCCCCGCGACCCCCTGACCCCCTGACCCTGAATTGGATGAAGCGGTTAGAAAATGGGTGGTTTCTGTTATGCTCTGGTCATGCTCTGCCATAGCAACAACTTGTAAAAAATGCAGATGCTAGGATTTAACTCAAAGAAGGAGCTCAGAGCACTGTGTTGGCATCACTGTACAGGTGTCCGGTTTGTTTTAGAACATGTGCTAAAATCTTATTTACTAACTTCTAGACTTTTTACCCCCCATATCAGTCTGCAGGTGCACAGTGGTCTGTGGACACCCTCTTTGCTCTGTCGTAAAAGAGGAAATAAAAAGCAACTGGTTTTGACTTTAATGCACTGAGACTGTGGAACTCACAGAACTCTCTTGTCAGAAAGGCAGCTTCTAACAGCTTTTAAGTGAAGACTAAGAACACTTTTCTATTTTATTAAAATAGATTATATATGTTTTGTTTAAATATATGTTATAAATGTTAAAACGACAGCTCGTATAAGCTTGTATTTTTACCTTTCGATCATTTTTAGAATTGCTTTGAGTTGCTTTTACCATGATAAACAGTACAAAATATGAGGTGTTGAACTTGTCTAAAGTTTTAAAGCGCTTTATGACGTAAAGTGTAATGACAGTCCTTGGCGGTCTATGTAACAATTCTTCTTGAAGTAGGTCATCGGGCCAACAGTATACAAACATTACAGCTCAAGTGCTTTTGTATCTGAACGCTTTTAGGTAAGTTATTTAGCAGCTGCGGTATTAATAATGATTTTAATGGCAAATTCAATTGCAGGTAAAATAAAAATGGCGGATAACTTTCTTTCTAGCTTCGTGAAGCGGTCGCGCTATATTATACATATATACCATAATAAGAAACATAATATGTACAGTAGAATTTTTCACTTTAAGCTGGCATTATCCAGAACCGGGTCAGGGCCCGGACCCGGACCGTGCAGTGTGGTCCGCCGGCCTTCTAAAGATGTTTAGGAGATCGAGGCGCCCTTGGATTTGATTAGAAACTTGCATAATTTCTTAACTTGACCCCATTATCTTAAAAAAAACGGCCAGGCCAAGACCAAAGCATGAAGGCTGCGAGGATCGGGGGACTCTCATTTTTGGTCACAGCGTACAGTAGTAGATCAGTAACCTCTGTTTATCGTGATAACCTTTAATTATTTTCCAGTACTTTTTTAAATGATAAAACACATTGTCTCGCCAGTTTTGCTAAAGATACGGTTTTAGTGTTTACGCATAAATTTGTAAGCCGTAGGTTTAAATCTCGTGGTCTAATTTTCTGCATTTTCATCGTAAGGGAAGGCGCTCGTTTGCGATTTACGCGCTGAATATTGTAAGCAGAGGAGCCTTAAGGCACAGCCTCGCCTTAACACCATCGTTTGCATTGTCATTGTCATCCAGAAAAGCAGTCGTAAGAAAATGAATCTGTGGCGGCTCCGAACATTAAAAAAACTATATCTAGACTGCAAATACATCCCAATCTTACTATCAACACGTTTTAAGACCCCTCTCCTTTCCACCGGTATACAAGCTAAGAGAGAAATATTGGAAATCCCATCTGAAGTAGCCCTCGTCTCACCTTCGGAGCTGTGAGCGATGGGGATCATAATTAAAAGGGGTCCAGTTACTTTGAAAATGTGTATGTGATACTTAAATTTAAATAAAATAAAAAGATAAATTATATAACACAGACTGCTATCTATGTCCATGTGTTTAAGACGTATGAATCGGTTTTAAAACAGGCACACCCCTTCTCACAAATCCGACTGGAGTCTCAGTCCGTCGTCGCGATGAATTAGGAGCTCAGATGTAGGCTAAGTGATTGCAATTTACCTATTTAAAAGAACCACTTCAAATCAAAAGGGAGACATTTTGTAATGGTAGTTATCGTATTATAGTATACGATAACTGTATACGTAGTATACGTAATTGTAGATATACAGTACATAAAGGGTATGAATAGGTGTGAGCTTTTACTGTATATTTAATATTTTATCTGACCCACTTGTAGAAACCGCCTACTCAGATTTATTTAAGTGGTCTGCCACCATAAAGACAGAAAAATATAATGACACCCTGTTACATTAACTGTAAAATAAACGCCGTAACTGCGGCCATATGAAAATTTGGATAAAGATTATACAAACATCCTAAGGAGCTCTATGACATATGAGCGTCGTAATAATGATTGGTGACCTGACGTAACAGTGCTCCCTGAATTACGTGATCTGTATATACCCAAATACAGATATATCACATAGGGAGATGCAGTCAAACATTGCATTGCTATCGTCGTGGTGAACTATTTCTCCGCTGTTTAAAACTTGTTTGGTAAGTGTCATCAAATATGCTTGTCAATTTGTAGCGAAATCGATATACTGTATCATAATCCTTCAGCTATCTATAATGTAGTGAAACGACTAATTAATATTGATAAATTCCCTTATTCACAGTGACTTTTGCTCAAACCCCTGTTGCATAATGGGTTAATTTTATATAAAAAAACATTTATATCATAGATATAATACAAGCTTTGAAATGAAATAGCACATTTCCAGGTTTCAGTTAAACATTTTTAAAAAAGCTCATGACTTTAAGCATTCTGAACATTGAGAATGTTATTTGGGAAACAAATGTATATTATAATGTTTATGTTTAGGATCTGTGTCCTACTGAGTCAGCATGCAGCATTCAACACCATTAGGTTTAATATTAAAAAGTTGTGTATTTCCTGAATTGTTTTTTTTTATTCTTTTCTATTAGACCATACTAGACTGTGCAGGATATCATTTATTTGCCATTTTTGCCTTTTCCAGATACCTGGGAAACAAAGCTCATATCTCATTTGCCAATGGAGCCCAGTCCTAAGCCTGGTGCTCTGTCCCCCTCCCCGAAGGACACAGACTCGAATCGACCCGCGCCCTTAAGGCAACAGGATCTGATCTCCACGTACTGCCCGCCTCCCAAGATACAGCTTCTGAAGGACACCTTCCAAGAGAAACTGATGCAGGAAAAGGAGAAAAAAATGATCGCCATGTACAATCGGCGGCAGGAGGCAGCTCTACAGAAGATGAGAAAATGTTTCCAATATGTCAAATACGCTGCGGAGAAGAAGATGGGGAACAGCTATCGCTTCCAAGCCCAACAGGGCCCCGAGAAGAACATTGTGGGGTATGATCGGTCTTACCCCCTGAAGCCTATGGGTAACAGGAAAGTCTCCGGCCCTGGTGAGGTTCGGGCTGTGGACCGCCCGGACGCACAGAGTGATTCCTTGTTTGCCCCCACCCCGCCTCAGGATGGTCATGAGAGGCCCTGCGAGAGGCCGGGCAGGAGGGGCTCAAGAGTACGCAAACCTAAGGACAGGACTGTCCTCCCCATGGTGGCGACCCCTCCAGGGCAATGCCCTTCTCATGCCAATGGGAAGGAGCACTTTCAGTTGCAAGAGGAGCTACGAAAAGTGGCCGAGGCAGAGGCCGCGCTGAAGGAGGAGCATCGCCGGAGGGAGGCCAGCCTGCAGGATGAGATGCGCCGGAAGGAGGCCATGATGAAGGACGAGATTCGCCAGAAGGAGGCCATGATGCAGGCGAAGCTCTTCAGAGCTCAGGAGGAGCTGAGGATGGTTCCGAGAGAGATGGAAGACTCCAGAGAGGTGGCCGGAAGGGAAAATAGAGGCGAGGCAGAGCGAGCTTTGCCCCAGAGGACCATGGGCCAACCACCGCTCTAAGGCCGTGCCTCTTCTGACCTGCAGAATGGAGAAGCAAAAAGCCTTCACTCCAAGGAAAGCCCTTCCTATCAGAGGAGACAACCTTGATTATGGTTCTCCAATGGAAGATGGCGGATGCGCAGAATCGCACTTTCCCTCTGCGCTTTCCCATCAGGAGAGACGTCAAGTGAGCCCTTGCAGCCGTGGGCTAGAAGACGTCCCCTGTGGAAGGAGAAAGTATCTCAAGAAAGCAAGGCTCCCTGAAAGCGACGTGTCAGCGGCACAGGCCGCGCAGGGCCACTTCAGAAATAAGACCACATGTCTGGATGAACAAACTCTGTCAGTGGAAAACAGATATTTGTCCCCTACAAGTCTGATGTGCCCTACCGCTGAGCAATTTCCATATGAGAATAGCCAGAGTGGAAACCCTCAGCTGGTGCCCTGTGAACTGTGTCACGGGAAGTTTGCTGTAGAGAGGCTGGAGAAACACAGCAAGATCTGCAAGAAGCTTCAGAATTCAAAGAGGAAGGTTTTTGACTCTTTCAAGCACAGGGCCAAGGGAACAGAACTGGAGACATACATCCATAAGAAGAAGGTTAAACCGCCAATCGTGGTAAGGGCTATCCTTAAACTCTTTCCAAGCTTCCCTTTTTTTCTCCTAGAGTCAGACTCAGCTTATAAATCAATGTAAACAATAAATAAGTGTTTTATGAAGTACTCTTCTGAAAAACTGCCGCAAAGGCACATTTGCCAGACAGAATAAATGTGTCTTAGTGACTTCTGAATTCTGTTGTAAAAATCTACATATCAAGCAAATAGCACTCACAGGAAACAAAACCATAACTACGTAAATTGTACTCTCTACCCAATGACCTGAAAGGTAGCCCCAGAAAGCTACGTTATTACTGTATTGATATTTTCTTGCCTTGTGAATGGTTTGCGACCAGACTGTGTACGCAGTGCTAGTCTGGACTTTTTCTGGAAGCTGTTTTATTGGTTTCATTTCCTGTTCCCAGCTGAGAAAGAACAACTGGAGGCAGAAGCACGAGGATTTCATTCGGAGCATCAAACAGGCCAGGGAGGTGCAGCAGGTGATCACGCAAGGAGGGAAAGTTGTGAACCTGCCCCAGCCCCCCGCGAATCCAAACCCCGACTATGTGCTCTGCCCTCACTGCGGCCGGCGCTTTGCCCCCAGGCCGGCACAGAGGCACTTCCCCAAGTGTCAGCACATCAGGAGCCGCCCTCCTCCTCCTCCTCGCAGATGAAAACTGATGTGAAGAAGAGCAAAAGAGTCATGATCTTGGCTCACGACTCACGTCCTGCTTTTTCTTTTTAGAAACACATTTAGCACAGTTCATCCGTATGATGATGAAAAAAAAATGTTACCTTATTTTAATTAAATGATTTTTTTTTGGTGGACTGGTGTTTGCGTAGCTATGGTTATTTCAGTTTTTCTCTTATCATTCATACACCTTGACCTCCTAAAAATAATTTTTCAACCTGGAACGTACAATTAGCAGGCAATAGAACAGGTCACATTGGTCTTGGAACCATCAAAAAGCAGTATTCACACATTCTCGGCATCAATTTTCCTTAAAAACAACTGAAAAAGCAAGGTAAAGAGTGATTGATTTTTTTAATGAAAGTTATTTGATTTAATTTATTTAATTTTCATAATATTTGAAATATGTTGGGATTAATGTGACTCAATATTATCTGCAGCTCTTACACTCCAGGCACCTGATAAAGTGGAACGCAGTGTCTTTGCCTTACATGGCGCTCAGCTCTTCCTCAATCCCAGCAGAAGCACCAGCAGAAGCAGCAGCCTCCGGGTCCTGCCTCATGCACAGCTTAAAATGCAACACCAAGTAATACAACAAACAACAGGGAAAACCATTCACGATCAGACACATCCGTTGATTGCTGGCTCTCAGTAAAGGGACATTGCATCATTACATCACAAAATAGACTACATTTCAAGGTTAAAGAATTACCATGTTCTGCGATTCAGAACGAGGCAGCAAAACTTCCTATAATCTGTTGTGGCCCTAAGACATTGTAAAGGAGCAGGCTTGTGAATACATCTCGTTTAATCCAATGGAAATATAACTCTCAACTTTTTTACGTTTTTGCCAATAAATAATACTACATTGTTAACTCTGCATAAAGAACCTTGGAATGGAACGTTTTTTGCAGTGAAATGTTTGCTGCATAACCTATACCCTTTCTCTCCTACATCACATTGCATTAGTCATTACAGTGATTAGTGAGCAGGAAGGGCTGCATCACATTGCAATTTGTGTGGAACTTGAATGCGAATTTGTTACAACATGGCGTAACTTACAGTCCTTTCACAAAATTCATGATTTTGTGCTCAATTTTGAGTTTGTAAAGTTTTTCTATAATGTCAATGATTTTATTTTGTGACTGAAATTAAATACTTTTGTGTCTGCAAAATTGGGACTGTAGTTCCACCTTAACCTACTAGTACTGTATGTCTTTGGACTGTGGGAAGAAACTGGAGCACCTGGAAGAAATCCACACAAATGAAGGGAGAACATACAATACCATCCAGACTGCACCCCAGGAATTAAACCCAGGACCCCAGCTCTGTGAACCACAGTGCCACCTCATTGCTATAGTCACTATAATTAATGTCAAAACTCATTTGCAAATGAGCAGCCTGGGATCCAAAAGGATCAAGACAAGGATCCAAACAAAGCACTATCCCAAAGCTTGGCTTTGTACAGTATATCATACAGGGCTTGATGCAGAAGGCAGATAATCTAAGTCCATGCAATAATTGCTAAGGGAAAGTGACTTTGTGTTTTTGGAGGGAAGTCACTCAACATGGAGCTGTGTTAGTGAAATGATTGTTCTGATGTACGGCTGATGTCCAAACACTGAAAACATGATTGTATATGCAATCGCACTCCCGAGCTCCATTGGGTATGGTTAAAATAACTTTTTATAGTTCATCACATTCAAAGTGTGTGTACCTGATGAAAGTGTAAAACGCATTTGGAGGAGTTATTCAGGATTTTCTTTCATTCAACTATTTCAAGACCCATTATTTTCAGATGTTGTAGTATACGTGAATAATGAAAGGCCTTCATATTACACAATGAAGGAATGACTTCGCAGGTGTGAAGAATAAAAGATTAATTCAGCTCACTTTGGGGAGTTTCACAATGGCCCTCCTTAAAGAAATGTGGGTTTGATTAAAGGAGTGAAGAAAAAGCACTGAATAATATTTGCTTCTGTAAACGTAATCATCTCAAAATATGGTTAAAGAAATTGAAGAAGGTTAAACATAATCCAAAACGTATAAGGTCAATTTAAATACAACCAGAATTCTAGTGTTTATGCAATGCATCTGTGGGTTGATATGAAATATGGCCGTTCTTAAACTAAACGAGGTTATCGAGAGCATATTCCGAGTACGGCTGTGGCCAGTTGTACTGTGAACTGCGAGGACCGTATCTTATCCTGAACTGACTGTGCGAATACCGTCCTCTGCTGGCAGAAGGAATAGATTACAACGGCACTGTATTGGCGATTAGTCCTATTGCTAGAATATTGAAACAACAAGGAGTCCGCGGAGTCAAGCAATGCTGAATAAACAAGTACCTGAAATTCAATAGGATTTTGTGTATTGATTACAAATAGGTGTGAATTTCTCATGTACAGTGGTATTCATGGATTCCTTACACAAGCAGCCGTTGTTATGATACTTTCGTAATCTGAATATAAATCTGTTATCTACTTGAAACTGTAATTATTGAATAGATTAATGTCTTTGAAATGCTTCATTAACTGGGCAGTTTCCATGTTTGGAAATGTTTTTATTTTGATTGCTGATTGCTAGATACTGTATGTTTAATAGGCATGCTGTTAATATTTTCTACAAATAAGACAGTTATGCTGTAGTAAGTTCTATATAAGTTATATAACATAAGTTATATTTTGTTCTGAGGTCAATTTGAATCTCATACTAAATTACTGGTGTCCTTTTATCTGAGAAACACTACCTGATTGATCACCTGATGCCTAGAAATTAGCATGCACAGTAGCCCAGTGTTTAGCATTGCTAGCTCACAGTGCTGAGGCCCTGGGTACACTTCTGGACCTGGGGTGCTATCTGTATGGAGCTTGTATGTTCTCCCCATGTTTGCATGAGTTTGCTTTGGGTGCTCCGGCTTCCTCCCACAGTTCAAAGAACTACTGGTAGGTTAATTGGCTTCTGGGATAATTGGTGAGTGTCTGTGTCTTCCCTGCATTGGACTACCATCCAGTCCCAGGTATCTCCTGCTTATTACTTTCTGAGGCTCTGGCTCCCCCGTGCCCCGCGACCCCCTGACCCCCTGACCCTGAATTGGATGAAGCGGTTAGAAAATGGGTGGTTTCTGTTATGCTCTGGTCATGCTCTGCCATAGCAACAACTTGTAAAAAATGCAGATGCTAGGATTTAACTCAAAGAAGGAGCTCAGATCACTGTGTTGGCATCACTGTACAGGTGTCCGGTTTGTTTTAGAACATGTGCTAAAATCTTATTTACTAACTTCTAGACTTTTTACCCCCCATATCAGCCTGCAGGTGCACAGTGGTCTGTGGACACCCTCCTTGCTCTGTCGTAAAAGAGGAAATAAAAAGCAACTGGTTTTGACTTTAATGCACTGAGACTGTGGAACTCACAGAACTCTCTTGTCAGAAAGGCAGCTTCTAACAGCTTTTAAGTGAAGACTAAGAACACTTTTCTATTTTATTAAAATAGATTATATATGTTTTGTTTAAATATATGTTATAAATGTTAAAACGACAGCTCGTATAAGCTTGTATTTTTACCTTTCGATCATTTTTATAATTGCTTTGAGTTGCTTTTACCATGATAAACAGTACAAAATATGAGGTGTTGAACTTGTCTAAAGTTTTAAAGCGCTTTATGACGTAAAGTGTGATGACAGTCCTTGGCGGTCTATGTAACAATTCTTCTTGAAGTAGGTCATCGGGCCAACAGTATACAAACATTACAGCTCAAGTGCTTTTGTATCTGAACGCTTTTAGGTAAGTTATTTAGCAGCTGCGGTATTAATAATGATTTTAATGGCAAATTCAATTGCAGGTAAAATAAAAATGGCGGATAACTTTCTTTCTAGCTTCGTGAAGCGGTCGCGCTATATTATACATATATACCATAATAAGAAACATAATATGTACAGTAGAATTTTTCACTTTAAGCTGGCATTATCCAGAACCGGGTCAGGGCCCGGACCCGGACCGTGCAGTGTGGTCCGCCGGCCTTCTAAAGATGTTTAGGAGATCGAGGCGCCCTTGGATTTGATTAGAAACTTGCATAATTTCTTAACTTGACCCCATTATCTTAAAAAAAACGGCCAGGCCAAGACCAAAGCATGAAGGCTGCGAGGATCGGGGGACTCTCATTTTTGGTCACAGCGTACAGTAGTAGATCAGTAACCTCTGTTTATCGTGATAACCTTTAATTATTTTCCAGTACTTTTTTAAATGATAAAACACATTGTCTCGCCAGTTTTGCTAAAGATACGGTTTTAGTGTTTACGCATAAATTTGTAAGCCGTAGGTTTAAATCTCGTGGTCTTATTTTCTGCATTTTCATCGTAAGGGAAGGCGCTCGTTTGCGATTTACGCGCTGAATATTGTAAGCAGAGGAGCCTTAAGGCACAGCCTCGCCTTAACACCATCGTTTGCATTGTCATTGTCATCCAGAAAAGCAGTCGTAAGAAAATGAATCTGTGGCGGCTCCGAACATTAAAAAAACTATATCTAGACTGCAAATATATCCCAATCTTGCTATCAACACGTTTTAAGACCCCTCTCCTTTCCACCGGTATACAAGCTAAGAGAGAAATATTGGAAATCCCATCTGAAGTAGCCCTCGTCTCACCTTCGGAGCTGTGAGCGATGGGGATCATAATTAAAAGGGGTACAGTTACTTTGAAAATGTGTATGTGATACTTAAATTTAAATAAAATAAAAAGATAAATTATATAACACAGACTGCTATCTATGTCCATGTGTTTAAGACGTATGAATCGGTTTTAAAACAGGCACACCCCTTCTCACAAATCCGACTGGAGTCTCAGTCCGTCGTCGCGATGAATTAGGAGCTCAGATGTAGGCTAAGTGATTGCAATTTACTTATTTAAAAGAACCACTTCAAATCAAAAGGGAGACATTTTGTAATGGTAGTTATCGTATTATAGTATACGATAACTGTATACGTAGTATACGTAATTGTAGATATACAGTACATAAAGGGTATGAATAGGTGTGAGCTTTTACTGTATATTTAATATTTTATCTGACCCACTTGTAGAAACCGCCTACTCAGATTTATTTAAGTGGTCTGCCACCATAAAGACAGAAAAATATAATGAAACCCTGTTACATTAACTGTAAAATAAACGCCGTAACTGCGGCCATATGAAAATTTGGATAAAGATTATACAAACATCCTAAGGAGCTCTATGACATATGAGCGTCGTAATAATGGTTGGTGACCTGACGTAACAGTGCTCCCTGAATTACGTGATCTGTATATACCCAAATACAGATATATCACATAGGGAGATGCAGTCAAACATTGCATTGCTATCGTCGAGGTGAACTATTTCTCCGCTGTTTAAAACTTGTTTGGTAAGTGTCATCAAATATGCTTGTCAATTTGTAGCGAAATCGATATACTGTATCATAATCCTTCAGCTATCTATAATGTAGTGAAACGGCTAATTAATATTGATAAATTCCCTTATTCACAGTGACTTTTGCTCAAACCCCTGTTGCATAATGGGTTAATTTTATATAAAAAAACATTTATATCATAGATATAATACAAGCTTTGAAATGAAATAGCACATTTCCAGGTTTCAGTTAAACATTTTTAAAAAAGCTCATGACTTTAAGCATTCTGAACATTGAGAATGTTATTTGGGAAACAAATGTTTATTATAATGTTTATGTTTAGGATCTGTCTCCTACTGAGTCAGCATGCAGCATTCAACACCATTAGGTTTAATATTAAAAAGTTGTGTATTTCCTGAATTGTTTTTTTTTTATTCTTTTCTATTAGACCATACTAGACTGTGCAGGATATCATTTATTTGCCATTTTTGCCTTTTCCAGATACCTGGGAAACAAAGCTCATATCTCATTTGCCAATGGAGCCCAGTCCTAAGCCTGGTGCTCTGTCCCCCTCCCCGAAGGACACAGACTCGAATCGACCCGCGCCCTTAAGGCAACAGGATCTGATCTCCACGTACTGCCCGCCTCCCAAGATACAGCTTCTGAAGGACACCTTCCAAGAGAAACTGATGCAGGAAAAGGAGAAAAAAATGATCGCCATGTACAATCGGCGGCAGGAGGCAGCTCTACAGAAGATGAGAAAATGTTTCCAATATGTCAAATACGCTGCGGAGAAGAAGATGGGGAACAGCTATCGCTTCCAAGCCCAACAGGGCCCCGAGAAGAACATTGTGGGGTATGATCGGTCTTACCCCCTGAAGCCTATGGGTAACAGGAAAGTCTCCGGCCCTGGTGAGGTTCGGGCTGTGGACCGCCCGGACGCACAGAGTGATTCCTTGTTTGCCCCCACCCCGCCTCAGGATGGTCATGAGAGGCCCTGCGAGAGGCCGGGCAGGAGGGGCTCAAGAGTACGCAAACCTAAGGACAGGACTGTCCTCCCCATGGTGGCGACCCCTCCAGGGCAATGCCCTTCTCATGCCAATGGGAAGGAGCACTTTCAGTTGCAAGAGGAGCTACGAAAAGTGGCCGAGGCAGAGGCCGCGCTGAAGGAGGAGCATCGCCGGAGGGAGGCCAGCCTGCAGGATGAGATGCGCCGGAAGGAGGCCATGATGAAGGACGAGATTCGCCAGAAGGAGGCCATGATGCAGGCGAAGCTCTTCAGAGCTCAGGAGGAGCTGAGGATGGTTCCGAGAGAGATGGAAGACTCCAGAGAGGTGGCCGGAAGGGAAAATAGAGGCGAGGCAGAGCGAGCTTTGCCCCAGAGGACCATGGGCCAACCACCGCTCTAAGGCCGTGCCTCTTCTGACCTGCAGAATGGAGAAGCAAAAAGCCTTCACTCCAAGGAAAGCCCTTCCTATCAGAGGAGACAACCTTGATTATGGTTCTCCAATGGAAGATGGCGGATGCGCAGAATCGCACTTTCCCTCTGCGCTTTCCCATCAGGAGAGACGTCAAGTGAGCCCTTGCAGCCGTGGGCTAGAAGACGTCCCCTGTGGAAGGAGAAAGTATCTCAAGAAAGCAAGGCTCCCTGAAAGCGACGTGTCAGCGGCACAGGCCGCGCAGGGCCACTTCAGAAATAACACCACATGTCTGGATGAACAAACTCTGTCAGTGGAAAACAGATATTTGTCCCCTACAAGTCTGATGTGCCCTACCGCTGAGCAATTTCCATATGAGAATAGCCAGAGTGGAAACCCTCAGCTGGTGCCCTGTGAACTGTGTCACGGGAAGTTTGCTGTAGAGAGGCTGGAGAAACACAGCAAGATCTGCAAGAAGCTTCAGAATTCAAAGAGGAAGGTTTTTGACTCTTTCAAGCACAGGGCCAAGGGAACAGAACTGGAGACATACATCCATAAGAAGAAGGTTAAACCGCCAATCGTGGTAAGGGCTATCCTTAAACTCTTTCCAAGCTTCCCTTTTTTTCTCCTAGAGTCAGACTCAGCTTATAAATCAATGTAAACAATAAATAAGTGTTTTATGAAGTACTCTTCTGAAAAACTGCCGCAAAGGCACATTTGCCAGACAGAATAAATGTGTCTTAGTGACTTCTGAATTCTGTTGTAAAAATCTACATATCAAGCAAATAGCACTCACAGGAAACAAAACCATAACTACGTAAATTGTACTCTCTACCCAATGACCTGAAAGGTGGCCCCAGAAAGCTACGTTATTACTGTATTGATATTTTCTTGCCTTGTGAATGGTTTGCGACCAGACTGTGTACGCAGTGCTAGTCTGGACTTTTTCTGGAAGCTGTTTTATTGGTTTCATTTCCTGTTCCCAGCTGAGAAAGAACAACTGGAGGCAGAAGCACGAGGATTTCATTCGGAGCATCAAACAGGCCAGGGAGGTGCAGCAGGTGATCACGCAAGGAGGGAAAGTTGTGAACCTGCCCCAGCCCCCCGCGAATCCAAACCCCGACTACGTGCCCTGCCCTCACTGCGGCCGGCGCTTTGCCCCCAGGCCGGCACAGAGGCACTTCCCCAAGTGTCAGCACATCAGGAGCCGCCCTCCTCCTCCTCCTCGCAGATGAAAACTGATGTGAAGAAGAGCAAAAGAGTCATGATCTTGGCTCACGACTCACGTCCTGCTTTTTCTTTTTAGAAACACATTTAGCACAGTTCATCCGTATGATGATGAAAAAAAAATGTTACCTTATTTTAATTAAATGATTTTTTTTTGGTGGACTGGTGTTTGCGTAGCTGTGGTTATTTCAGTTTTTCTCTTATCATTCATACACCTTGACCTCCTAAAAATAATTTTTCAACCTGGAACGTACAATTAGCAGGCAATAGAACAGGTCACATTGGTCTTGGAACCATCAAAAAGCAGTATTCACACATTCTCGGCATCAATTTTCCTTAAAAACAACTGAAAAAGCAAGGTAAAGAGTGATTGATTTTTTTAATGAAAGTTATTTGATTTAATTTATTTAATTTTCATAATATTTGAAATATGTTGGGATTAATGTGACTCAATATTATCTGCAGCTCTTACACTCCAGGCACCTGATAAAGTGGAACGCAGTGTCTTTGCCTTACATGGCGCTCAGCTCTTCCTCAATCCCAGCAGAAGCACCAGCAGAAGCAGCAGCCTCCGGGTCCTGCCTCATGCACAGCTTAAAATGCAACACCAAGTAATACAACAAACAACAGGGAAAACCATTCACGATCAGACACATCCGTTGATTGCTGGCTCTCAGTAAAGGGACATTGCATCATTACATCACAAAATAGACTACATTTCAAGGTTAAAGAATTACCATGTTCTGCGATTCAGAACGAGGCAGCAAAACTTCCTATAATCTGTTGTGGCCCTATGACATTGTAAAGGAGCAGGCTTGTGAATACATCTCGTTTAATCCAATGGAAATATAACTCTCAACTTTTTTACGTTTTTGCCAATAAATAATACTACATTGTTAACTCTGCATAAAGAACCTTGGAATGGAACGTTTTTTGCAGTGAAATGTTTGCTGCATAACCTATACCCTTTCTCTCCTACATCACATTGCATTAGTCATTACAGTGATTAGTGAGCAGGAAGGGCTGCATCACATCGCAATTTGTGTGGAACTTGAATGCGAATTTGTTACAACATGGCGTAACTTACAGTCCTTTCACAAAATTCATGATTTTGTGCTCAATTTTGAGTTTGTAAAGTTTTTCTATAATGTCAATGATTTTATTTTGTGACTGAAATTAAATACTTTTGTGTCTGCAAAATTGGGACTGTAGTTCCACCTTAACCTACTAGTACTGTATGTCTTTGGACTGTGGGAAGAAACTGGAGCACCTGGAAGAAATCCACACAAATGAAGGGAGAACATACAATTCCATCCAGACTGCACCCCAGGAATTGAACCCAGGACCCCAGCTCTGTGAACCACAGTGCCACCTCATTGCTATAGTCACTATAATTAATGTCAAAACTCATTTGCAAATGAGCAGCCTGGGATCCAAAAGGATCAAGACAAGGATCCAAACAAAGCACTATCCCAAAGCTTGGCTTTGTACAGTATATCATACAGGGCTTGATGCAGAAGGCAGATAATCTAAATCCATGCAATAATTGCTAAGGGAAAGTGACTTTGTGTTTTTGGAGGGAAGTCACTCAACATGGAGCTGTGTTAGTGAAATGATTGTTCTGATGTACGGCTGATGTCCAAACACTGAAAACATGATTGTGTATGCAATCGCACTCCCGAGCTCCATTGGGTATGGTTGAACTTTTTATAGTTCATCACATTCAAAGTGTGTGTACCTGATGAAAGTGTAACACGCATTTGGAGGAGTTATTCAGGATTTTCTTTCATTCAACTATTTCAAGACCCATTATTTTCAGATGTTGTAGTATACGTGAATAATGAAAGGCCTTCATATTACACAATGAAGGAATGACTTCGCAGGTGTGAAGAATAAAAGATTAATTCAGCTCACTTTGGGGAGTTTCACAATGGCCCTCCTTAAAGAAATGTGGGTTTGATTAAAGGAGTGAAGAAAAAGCACTGAATAATATTTGCTTCTGTAAACGTAATCATCTCAAAATATGGTTAAAGAAATTGAAGAAGGTTAAACATAATCCAAAACGTATAAGGTCAATTTAAATACAACCAGAATTCTAGTGTTTATGCAATGCATCTGTGGGTTGATATGAAATATGGCCGTTCTTAAACTAAACGAGGTTATCGAGAGCATATTCCGAGTACGGCTGTGGCCAGTTGTACTGTGAACTGCGAGGACCGTATCTTATCCTGAACTGACTGTGCGAATACCGTCCTCTGCTGGCAGAAGGAATAGATTACAACGGCACTGTATTGGCGATTAGTCCTATTGCTAGAATATTGAAACAACAAGGAGTCCGCGGAGTCAAGCAATGCTGAATAAACAAGTACCTGAAATTCAATAGGATTTTGTGTATTGATTACAAATAGGTGTGAATTTCTCATGTACAGTGGTATTCATGGATTCCTTACACAAGCAGCCGTTGTTATGATACTTTCGTAATCTGAATATAAATCTGTTATCTACTTGAAACTGTAATTATTGAATAGATTAATGTCTTTGAAATGCTTCATTAACTGGGCAGTTTCCATGTTTGGAAATGTTTTTATTTTGATTGCTGATTGCTAGATACTGTATGTTTAATAGGCATGCTGTTAATATTTTCTACAAATAAGACAGTTATGCTGTAGTAAGTTCTATATAAGTTATATAACATAAGTTATATTTTGTTCTGAGGTCAATTTGAATCTCATACTAAATTACTGGTGTCCTTTTATCTGAGAAACACTACCTGATTGATCACCTGATGCCTAGAAATTAGCATGCACAGTAGCCCAGTGTTTAGCATTGCTAGCTCACAGTGCTGAGGCCCTGGGTACACTTCTGGACCTGGGGTGCTATCTGTATGGAGCTTGTATGTTCTCCCCATGTTTGCATGAGTTTGCTTTGGGTGCTCCGGCTTCCTCCCACAGTTCAAAGAACTACTGGTAGGTTAATTGGCTTCTGGGATAATTGGTGAGTGTCTGTGTCTTCCCTGCATTGGACTACCATCCAGTCCCAGGTATCTCCTGCTTATTACTTTCTGAGGCTCTGGCTCCCCCGTGCCCCGCGACCCCCTGACCCCCTGACCCTGAATTGGATGAAGCGGTTAGAAAATGGGTGGTTTCTGTTATGCTCTGGTTATGCTCTGCCATAGTAACAACTTGTTAAAAATACAGATGCTAGGATTTAACTCAAAGAAGGAGCTCAGATCACTGTGTTGGCATCACTGTACAGGTGTCCGGTTTGTTTTAGAACATGTGCTAAAATCTTATTTACTAACTTCTAGACTTTTTACCCCCCATATCAGCCTGCAGGTGCACAGTGGTCTGTGGACACCCTCCTTGCTCTGTCGTAAAAGAGGAAATAAAAAGCAACTGGTTTTGACTTTAATGCACTGAGACTGTGGAACTCACAGAACTCTCTTGTCAGAAAGGCAGCTTCTAACAGCTTTTAAGTGAAGACTAAGAACACTTTTCTATTTTATTAAAATAGATTATATATGTTTTGTTTAAATATATGTTATAAATGTTAAAACGACAGCTCGTATAAGCTTGTATTTTTACCTTTCGATCATTTTTATAATTGCTTTGAGTTGCTTTTACCATGATAAACAGTACAAAATATGAGGTGTTGAACTTGTCTAAAGTTTTAAAGCGCTTTATGACGTAAAGTGTGATGACAGTCCTTGGCGGTCTATGTAACAATTCTTCTTGAAGTAGGTCATCGGGCCAACAGTATACAAACATTACAGCTCAAGTGCTTTTGTATCTGAACGCTTTTAGGTAAGTTATTTAGCAGCTGCGGTATTAATAATGATTTTAATGGCAAATTCAATTGCAGGTAAAATAAAAATGGCGGATAACTTTCTTTCTAGCTTCGTGAAGCGGTCGCGCTATATTATACATATATACCATAATAAGAAACATAATATGTACAGTAGAATTTTTCACTTTAAGCTGGCATTATCCAGAACCGGGTCAGGGCCCGGACCCGGACCGTGCAGTGTGGTCCGCCGGCCTTCTAAAGATGTTTAGGAGATCGAGGCGCCCTTGGATTTGATTAGAAACTTGCATAATTTCTTAACTTGACCCCATTATCTTAAAAAAAACGGCCAGGCCAAGACCAAAGCATGAAGGCTGCGAGGATCGGGGGACTCTCATTTTTGGTCACAGCGTACAGTAGTAGATCAGTAACCTCTGTTTATCGTGATAACCTTTAATTATTTTCCAGTACTTTTTTAAATGATAAAACACATTGTCTCGCCAGTTTTGCTAAAGATACGGTTTTAGTGTTTACGCATAAATTTGTAAGCCGTAGGTTTAAATCTCGTGGTCTTATTTTCTGCATTTTCATCGTAAGGGAAGGTGCTCGTTTGCGATTTACGCGCTGAATATTGTAAGCAGAGGAGCCTTAAGGCACAGCCTCGCCTTAACACCATCGTTTGCATTGTCATTGTCATCCAGAAAAGCAGTCGTAAGAAAATGAATCTGTGGCGGCTCCGAACATTAAAAAAACTATATCTAGACTGCAAATACATCCCAATCTTACTATCAACACGTTTTAAGACCCCTCTCCTTTCCACCGGTATACAAGCTAAGAGAGAAATATTGGAAATCCCATCTGAAGTAGCCCTCGTCTCACCTTCGGAGCTGTGAGCGATGGGGATCATAATTAAAAGGGGTACAGTTACTTTGAAAATGTGTATGTGATACTTAAATTTAAATAAAATAAAAAGATAAATTATATAACACAGACTGCTATCTATGTCCATGTGTTTAAGACGTATGAATCGGTTTTAAAACAGGCACACCCCTTCTCACAAATCCGACTGGAGTCTCAGTCCGTCGTCGCGATGAATTAGGAGCTCAGATGTAGGCTAAGTGATTGCAATTTACTTATTTAAAAGAACCACTTCAAATCAAAAGGGAGACATTTTGTAATGGTAGTTATCGTATTATAGTATACGATAACTGTATACGTAGTATACGTAATTGTAGATATACAGTACATAAAGGGTATGAATAGGTGTGAGCTTTTACTGTATATTTAATATTTTATCTGACCCACTTGTAGAAACCGCCTACTCAGATTTATTTAAGTGGTCTGCCACCATAAAGACAGAAAAATATAATGACACCCTGTTACATTAACTGTAAAATAAACGCCGTAACTGCGGCCATATGAAAATTTGGATAAAGATTATACAAACATCCTAAGGAGCTCTATGACATATGAGCGTCGTAATAATGGTTGGTGACCTGACGTAACAGTGCTCCCTGAATTACGTGATCTGTATATACCCAAATACAGATATATCACATAGGGAGATGCAGTCAAACATTGCATTGCTATCGTCGTGGTGAACTATTTCTCCGCTGTTTAAAACTTGTTTGGTAAGTGTCATCAAATATGCTTGTCAATTTGTAGCGAAATCGATATACTGTATCATAATCCTTCAGCTATCTATAATGTAGTGAAACGGCTAATTAATATTGATAAATTCCCTTATTCACAGTGACTTTTGCTCAAACCCCTGTTGCATAATGGGTTAATTTTATATAAAAAAACATTTATATCATAGATATAATACAAGCTTTGAAATGAAATAGCACATTTCCAGGTTTCAGTTAAACATTTTTAAAAAAGCTCATGACTTTAAGCATTCTGAACATTGAGAATGTTATTTGGGAAACAAATGTTTATTATAATGTTTATGTTTAGGATCTGTCTCCTACTGAGTCAGCATGCAGCATTCAACACCATTAGGTTTAATATTAAAAAGTTGTGTATTTCCTGAATTGTTTTTTTTTATTCTTTTCTATTAGACCATACTAGACTGTGCAGGATATCATTTATTTGCCATTTTTGCCTTTTCCAGATACCTGGGAAACAAAGCTCATATCTCATTTGCCAATGGAGCCCAGTCCTAAGCCTGGTGCTCTGTCCCCCTCCCCGAAGGACACAGACTCGAATCGACCCGCGCCCTTAAGGCAACAGGATCTGATCTCCACGTACTGCCCGCCTCCCAAGATACAGCTTCTGAAGGACACCTTCCAAGAGAAACTGATGCAGGAAAAGGAGAAAAAAATGATCGCCATGTACAATCGGCGGCAGGAGGCAGCTCTACAGAAGATGAGAAAATGTTTCCAATATGTCAAATACGCTGCGGAGAAGAAGATGGGGAACAGCTATCGCTTCCAAGCCCAACAGGGCCCCGAGAAGAACATTGTGGGGTATGATCGGTCTTACCCCCTGAAGCCTATGGGTAACAGGAAAGTCTCCGGCCCTGGTGAGGTTCGGGCTGTGGACCGCCCGGACGCACAGAGTGATTCCTTGTTTGCCCGCACCCCGCCTCAGGATGGTCATGAGAGGCCCTGCGAGAGGCCGGGCAGGAGGGGCTCAAGAGTACGCAAACCTAAGGACAGGACTGTCCTCCCCATGGTGGCGACCCCTCCAGGGCAATGCCCTTCTCATGCCAATGGGAAGGAGCACTTTCAGTTGCAAGAGGAGCTACGAAAAGTGGCCGAGGCAGAGGCCGCGCTGAAGGAGGAGCATCGCCGGAGGGAGGCCAGCCTGCAGGATGAGATGCGCCGGAAGGAGGCCATGATGAAGGACGAGATTCGCCAGAAGGAGGCCATGATGCAGGCGAAGCTCTTCAGAGCTCAGGAGGAGCTGAGGATGGTTCCGAGAGAGATGGAAGACTCCAGAGAGGTGGCCGGAAGGGAAAATAGAGGCGAGGCAGAGCGAGCTTTGCCCCAGAGGACCATGGGCCAACCACCGCTCTAAGGCCGTGCCTCTTCTGACCTGCAGAATGGAGAAGCAAAAAGCCTTCACTCCAAGGAAAGCCCTTCCTATCAGAGGAGACAACCTTGATTATGGTTCTCCAATGGAAGATGGCGGATGCGCAGAATCGCACTTTCCCTCTGCGCTTTCCCATCAGGAGAGACGTCAAGTGAGCCCTTGCAGCCGTGGGCTAGAAGACGTCCCCTGTGGAAGGAGAAAGTATCTCAAGAAAGCAAGGCTCCCTGAAAGCGACGTGTCAGCGGCACAGGCCGCGCAGGGCCACTTCAGAAATAACACCACATGTCTGGATGAACAAACTCTGTCAGTGGAAAACAGATATTTGTCCCCTACAAGTCTGATGTGCCCTACCGCTGAGCAATTTCCATATGAGAATAGCCAGAGTGGAAACCCTCAGCTGGTGCCCTGTGAACTGTGTCACGGGAAGTTTGCTGTAGAGAGGCTGGAGAAACACAGCAAGATCTGCAAGAAGCTTCAGAATTCAAAGAGGAAGGTTTTTGACTCTTTCAAGCACAGGGCCAAGGGAACAGAACTGGAGACATACATCCATAAGAAGAAGGTTAAACCGCCAATCGTGGTAAGGGCTATCCTTAAACTCTTTCCAAGCTTCCCTTTTTTTCTCCTAGAGTCAGACTCAGCTTATAAATCAATGTAAACAATAAATAAGTGTTTTATGAAGTACTCTTCTGAAAAACTGCCGCAAAGGCACATTTGCCAGACAGAATAAATGTGTCTTAGTGACTTCTGAATTCTGTTGTAAAAATCTACATATCAAGCAAATAGCACTCACAGGAAACAAAACCATAACTACGTAAATTGTACTCTCTACCCAATGACCTGAAAGGTAGCCCCAGAAAGCTACGTTATTACTGTATTGATATTTTCTTGCCTTGTGAATGGTTTGCGACCAGACTGTGTACGCAGTGCTAGTCTGGACTTTTTCTGGAAGCTGTTTTATTGGTTTCATTTCCTGTTCCCAGCTGAGAAAGAACAACTGGAGGCAGAAGCACGAGGATTTCATTCGGAGCATCAAACAGGCCAGGGAGGTGCAGCAGGTGATCACGCAAGGAGGGAAAGTTGTGAACCTGCCCCAGCCCCCCGCGAATCCAAACCCCGACTACGTGCCCTGCCCTCACTGCGGCCGGCGCTTTGCCCCCAGGCCGGCACAGAGGCACTTCCCCAAGTGTCAGCACATCAGGAGCCGCCCTCCTCCTCCTCCTCGCAGATGAAAACTGATGTGAAGAAGAGCAAAAGAGTCATGATCTTGGCTCACGACTCACGTCCTGCTTTTTCTTTTTAGAAACACATTTAGCACAGTTCATCCGTATGATGATGAAAAAAAAATGTTACCTTATTTTAATTAAATGATTTTTTTTTGGTGGACTGGTGTTTGCGTAGCTGTGGTTATTTCAGTTTTTCTCTTATCATTCATACACCTTGACCTCCTAAAAATAATTTTTCAACCTGGAACGTACAATTAGCAGGCAATAGAACAGGTCACATTGGTCTTGGAACCATCAAAAAGCAGTATTCACACATTCTCGGCATCAATTTTCCTTAAAAACAACTGAAAAAGCAAGGTAAAGAGTGATTGATTTTTTTAATGAAAGTTATTTGATTTAATTTATTTAATTTTCATAATATTTGAAATATGTTGGGATTAATGTGACTCAATATTATCTGCAGCTCTTACACTCCAGGCACCTGATAAAGTGGAACGCAGTGTCTTTGCCTTACATGGCGCTCAGCTCTTCCTCAATCCCAGCAGAAGCACCAGCAGAAGCAGCAGCCTCCGGGTCCTGCCTCATGCACAGCTTAAAATGCAACACCAAGTAATACAACAAACAACAGGGAAAACCATTCACGATCAGACACATCCGTTGATTGCTGGCTCTCAGTAAAGGGACATTGCATCATTACATCACAAAATAGACTACATTTCAAGGTTAAAGAATTACCATGTTCTGCGATTCAGAACGAGGCAGCAAAACTTCCTATAATCTGTTGTGGCCCTATGACATTGTAAAGGAGCAGGCTTGTGAATACATCTCGTTTAATCCAATGGAAATATAACTCTCAACTTTTTTACGTTTTTGCCAATAAATAATACTACATTGTTAACTCTGCATAAAGAACCTTGGAATGGAACGTTTTTTGCAGTGAAATGTTTGCTGCATAACCTATACCCTTTCTCTCCTACATCACATTGCATTAGTCATTACAGTAATTAGTGAGCAGGAAGGGCTGCATCACATCGCAATTTGTGTGGAACTTGAATGCGAATTTGTTACAACATGGCGTAACTTACAGTCCTTTCACAAAATTCATGATTTTGTGCTCAATTTTGAGTTTGTAAAGTTTTTCTATAATGTCAATGATTTTATTTTGTGACTGAAATTAAATACTTTTGTGTCTGCAAAATTGGGACTGTAGTTCCACCTTAACCTACTAGTACTGTATGTCTTTGGACTGTGGGAAGAAACTGGAGCACCTGGAAGAAATCCACACAAATGAAGGGAGAACATACAATTCCATCCAGACTGCACCCCAGGAATTGAACCCAGGACCCCAGCTCTGTGAACCACAGTGCCACCTCATTGCTATAGTCACTATAATTAATGTCAAAACTCATTTGCAAATGAGCAGCCTGGGATCCAAAAGGATCAAGACAAGGATCCAAACAAAGCACTATCCCAAAGCTTGGCTTTGTACAGTATATCATACAGGGCTTGATGCAGAAGGCAGATAATCTAAGTCCATGCAATAATTGCTAAGGGAAAGTGACTTTGTGTTCTTGGAGGGAAGTCACTCAACATGGAGCTGTGTTAGTGAAATGATTGTTCTGATGTACGGCTGATGTCCAAACACTGAAAACATGATTGTGTATGCAATCGCACTCCCGAGCTCCATTGGGTATGGTTGAACTTTTTATAGTTCATCACATTCAAAGTGTGTGTACCTGATGAAAGTGTAACACGCATTTGGAGGAGTTATTCAGGATTTTCTTTCATTCAACTATTTCAAGACCCATTATTTTCAGATGTTGTAGTATACGTGAATAATGAAAGGCCTTCATATTACACAATGAAGGAATGACTTCGCAGGTGTGAAGAATAAAAGATTAATTCAGCTCACTTTGGGGAGTTTCACAATGGCCCTCCTTAAAGAAATGTGGGTTTGATTAAAGGAGTGAAGAAAAAGCACTGAATAATATTTGCTTCTGTAAACGTAATCATCTCAAAATATGGTTAAAGAAATTGAAGAAGGTTAAACATAATCCAAAACGTATAAGGTCAATTTAAATACAACCAGAATTCTAGTGTTTATGCAATGCATCTGTGGGTTGATATGAAATATGGCCGTTCTTAAACTAAACGAGGTTATCGAGAGCATATTCCGAGTACGGCTGTGGCCAGTTGTACTGTGAACTGCGAGGACCGTATCTTATCCTGAACTGACTGTGCGAATACCGTCCTCTGCTGGCAGAAGGAATAGATTACAACGGCACTGTATTGGCGATTAGTCCTATTGCTAGAATATTGAAACAACAAGGAGTCCGCGGAGTCAAGCAATGCTGAATAAACAAGTACCTGAAATTCAATAGGATTTTGTGTATTGATTACAAATAGGTGTGAATTTCTCATGTACAGTGGTATTCATGGATTCCTTACACAAGCAGCCGTTGTTATGATACTTTCGTAATCTGAATATAAATCTGTTATCTACTTGAAACTGTAATTATTGAATAGATTAATGTTTTTGAAATGCTTCATTAACTGGGCAGTTTCCATGTTTGGAAATGTTTTTATTTTGATTGCTGATTGCTAGATACTGTATGTTTAATAGGCATGCTGTTAATATTTTCTACAAATAAGACAGTTATGCTGTAGTAAGTTCTATATAAGTTATATAACATAAGTTATATTTTGTTCTGAGGTCAATTTGAATCTCATACTAAATTACTGGTGTCCTTTTATCTGAGAAACACTACCTGATTGATCACCTGATGCCTAGAAATTAGCATGCACAGTAGCCCAGTGTTTAGCATTGCTAGCTCACAGTGCTGAGGCCCTGGGTACACTTCTGGACCTGGGGTGCTATCTGTATGGAGCTTGTATGTTCTCCCCATGTTTGCATGAGTTTGCTTTGGGTGCTCCGGCTTCCTCCCACAGTTCAAAGAACTACTGGTAGGTTAATTGGCTTCTGGGATAATTGGTGAGTGTCTGTGTCTTCCCTGCATTGGACTACCATCCAGTCCCAGGTATCTCCTGCTTATTACTTTCTGAGGCTCTGGCTCCCCCGTGCCCCGCGACCCCCTGACCCCCTGACCCTGAATTGGATGAAGCGGTTAGAAAATGGGTGGTTTCTGTTATGCTCTGGTCATGCTCTGCCATAGCAACAACTTGTAAAAAATGCAGATGCTAGGATTTAACTCAAAGAAGGAGCTCAGATCACTGTGTTGGCATCACTGTACAGGTGTCCGGTTTGTTTTAGAACATGTGCTAAAATCTTATTTACTAACTTCTAGACTTTTTACCCCCCATATCAGCCTGCAGGTGCACAGTGGTCTGTGGACACCCTCCTTGCTCTGTCGTAAAAGAGGAAATAAAAAGCAACTGGTTTTGACTTTAATGCACTGAGACTGTGGAACTCACAGAACTCTCTTGTCAGAAAGGCAGCTTCTAACAGCTTTTAAGTGAAGACTAAGAACACTTTTCTATTTTATTAAAATAGATTATATATGTTTTGTTTAAATATATGTTATAAATGTTAAAACGACAGCTCGTATAAGCTTGTATTTTTACCTTTCGATCATTTTTATAATTGCTTTGAGTTGCTTTTACCATGATAAACAGTACAAAATATGAGGTGTTGAACTTGTCTAAAGTTTTAAAGCGCTTTATGACGTAAAGTGTGATGACAGTCCTTGGCGGTCTATGTAACAATTCTTCTTGAAGTAGGTCATCGGGCCAACAGTATACAAACATTACAGCTCAAGTGCTTTTGTATCTGAACGCTTTTAGGTAAGTTATTTAGCAGCTGCGGTATTAATAATGATTTTAATGGCAAATTCAATTGCAGGTAAAATAAAAATGGCGGATAACTTTCTTTCTAGCTTCGTGAAGCGGTCGCGCTATATTATACATATATACCATAATAAGAAACATAATATGTACAGTAGAATTTTTCACTTTAAGCTGGCATTATCCAGAACCGGGTCAGGGCCCGGACCCGGACCGTGCAGTGTGGTCCGCCGGCCTTCTAAAGATGTTTAGGAGATCGAGGCGCCCTTGGATTTGATTAGAAACTTGCATAATTTCTTAACTTGACCCCATTATCTTAAAAAAAACGGCCAGGCCAAGACCAAAGCATGAAGGCTGCGAGGATCGGGGGACTCTCATTTTTGGTCACAGCGTACAGTAGTAGATCAGTAACCTCTGTTTATCGTGATAACCTTTAATTATTTTCCAGTACTTTTTTAAATGATAAAACACATTGTCTCGCCAGTTTTGCTAAAGATACGGTTTTAGTGTTTACGCATAAATTTGTAAGCCGTAGGTTTAAATCTCGTGGTCTTATTTTCTGCATTTTCATTGTAAGGGAAGGCGCTCGTTTGCGATTTACGCGCTGAATATTGTAAGCAGAGGAGCCTTAAGGCACAGCCTCGCCTTAACACCATCGTTTGCATTGTCATTGTCATCCAGAAAAGCAGTCGTAAGAAAATGAATCTGTGGCGGCTCCGAACATTAAAAAAACTATATCTAGACTGCAAATATATCCCAATCTTACTATCAACACGTTTTAAGACCCCTCTCCTTTCCACCGGTATACAAGCTAAGAGAGAAATATTGGAAATCCCATCTGAAGTAGCCCTCGTCTCACCTTCGGAGCTGTGAGCGATGGGGATCATAATTAAAAGGGGTACAGTTACTTTGAAAATGTGTATGTGATACTTAAATTTAAATAAAATAAAAAGATAAATTATATAACACAGACTGCTATCTATGTCCATGTGTTTAAGACGTATGAATCGGTTTTAAAACAGGCACACCCCTTCTCACAAATCCGACTGGAGTCTCAGTCCGTCGTCGCGATGAATTAGGAGCTCAGATGTAGGCTAAGTGATTGCAATTTACTTATTTAAAAGAACCACTTCAAATCAAAAGGGAGACATTTTGTAATGGTAGTTATCGTATTATAGTATACGATAACTGTATACGTAGTATACGTAATTGTAGATATACAGTACATAAAGGGTATGAATAGGTGTGAGCTTTTACTGTATATTTAATATTTTATCTGACCCACTTGTAGAAACCGCCTACTCAGATTTATTTAAGTGGTCTGCCACCATAAAGACAGAAAAATATAATGAAACCCTGTTACATTAACTGTAAAATAAACGCCGTAACTGCGGCCATATGAAAATTTGGATAAAGATTATACAAACATCCTAAGGAGCTCTATGACATATGAGCGTCGTAATAATGGTTGGTGACCTGACGTAACAGTGCTCCCTGAATTACGTGATCTGTATATACCCAAATACAGATATATCACATAGGGAGATGCAGTCAAACATTGCATTGCTATCGTCGAGGTGAACTATTTCTCCGCTGTTTAAAACTTGTTCGGTAAGTGTCATCAAATATGCTTGTCAATTTGTAGCGAAATCGATATACTGTATCATAATCCTTCAGCTATCTATAATGTAGTGAAACGGCTAATTAATATTGATAAATTCCCTTATTCACAGTGACTTTTGCTCAAACCCCTGTTGCATAATGGGTTAATTTTATATAAAAAACATTTATATCATAGATATAATACAAGCTTTGAAATGAAATAGCACATTTCCAGGTTTCAGTTAAACATTTTTAAAAAAGCTCATGACTTTAAGCATTCTGAACATTGAGAATGTTATTTGGGAAACAAATGTTTATTATAATGTTTATGTTTAGGATCTGTCTCCTACTGAGTCAGCATGCAGCATTCAACACCATTAGGTTTAATATTAAAAAGTTGTGTATTTCCTGAATTGTTTTTTTTTATTCTTTTCTATTAGACCATACTAGACTGTGCAGGATATCATTTATTTGCCATTTTTGCCTTTTCCAGATACCTGGGAAACAAAGCTCATATCTCATTTGCCAATGGAGCCCAGTCCTAAGCCTGGTGCTCTGTCCCCCTCCCCGAAGGACACAGACTCGAATCGACCCGCGCCCTTAAGGCAACAGGATCTGATCTCCACGTACTGCCCGCCTCCCAAGATACAGCTTCTGAAGGACACCTTCCAAGAGAAACTGATGCAGGAAAAGGAGAAAAAAATGATCGCCATGTACAATCGGCGGCAGGAGGCAGCTCTACAGAAGATGAGAAAATGTTTCCAATATGTCAAATACGCTGCAGAGAAGAAGATGGGGAACAGCTATCGCTTCCAAGCCCAACAGGGCCCCGAGAAGAACATTGTGGGGTATGATCGGTCTTACCCCCTGAAGCCTATGGGTAACAGGAAAGTCTCCGGCCCTGGTGAGGTTCGGGCTGTGGACCGCCCGGACGCACAGAGTGATTCCTTGTTTGCCCCCACCCCGCCTCAGGATGGTCATGAGAGGCCCTGCGAGAGGCCGGGCAGGAGGGGCTCAAGAGTACGCAAACCTAAGGACAGGACTGTCCTCCCCATGGTGGCGACCCCTCCAGGGCAATGCCCTTCTCATGCCAATGGGAAGGAGCACTTTCAGTTGCAAGAGGAGCTACGAAAAGTGGCCGAGGCAGAGGCCGCGCTGAAGGAGGAGCATCGCCGGAGGGAGGCCAGCCTGCAGGATGAGATGCGCCGGAAGGAGGCCATGATGAAGGACGAGATTCGCCAGAAGGAGGCCATGATGCAGGCGAAGCTCTTCAGAGCTCAGGAGGAGCTGAGGATGGTTCCGAGAGAGATGGAAGACTCCAGAGAGGTGGCCGGAAGGGAAAATAGAGGCGAGGCAGAGCGAGCTTTGCCCCAGAGGACCATGGGCCAACCACCGCTCTAAGGCCGTGCCTCTTCTGACCTGCAGAATGGAGAAGCAAAAAGCCTTCACTCCAAGGAAAGCCCTTCCTATCAGAGGAGACAACCTTGATTATGGTTCTCCAATGGAAGATGGCGGATGCGCAGAATCGCACTTTCCCTCTGCGCTTTCCCATCAGGAGAGACGTCAAGTGAGCCCTTGCAGCCGTGGGCTAGAAGACGTCCCCTGTGGAAGGAGAAAGTATCTCAAGAAAGCAAGGCTCCCTGAAAGCGACGTGTCAGCGGCACAGGCCGCGCAGGGCCACTTCAGAAATAACACCACATGTCTGGATGAACAAACTCTGTCAGTGGAAAACAGATATTTGTCCCCTACAAGTCTGATGTGCCCTACCGCTGAGCAATTTCCATATGAGAATAGCCAGAGTGGAAACCCTCAGCTGGTGCCCTGTGAACTGTGTCACGGGAAGTTTGCTGTAGAGAGGCTGGAGAAACACAGCAAGATCTGCAAGAAGCTTCAGAATTCAAAGAGGAAGGTTTTTGACTCTTTCAAGCACAGGGCCAAGGGAACAGAACTGGAGACATACATCCATAAGAAGAAGGTTAAACCGCCAATCGTGGTAAGGGCTATCCTTAAACTCTTTCCAAGCTTCCCTTTTTTTCTCCTAGAGTCAGACTCAGCTTATAAATCAATGTAAACAATAAATAAGTGTTTTATGAAGTACTCTTCTGAAAAACTGCCGCAAAGGCACATTTGCCAGACAGAATAAATGTGTCTTAGTGACTTCTGAATTCTGTTGTAAAAATCTACATATCAAGCAAATAGCACTCACAGGAAACAAAACCATAACTACGTAAATTGTACTCTCTACCCAATGACCTGAAAGGTAGCCCCAGAAAGCTACGTTATTACTGTATTGATATTTTCTTGCCTTGTGAATGGTTTGCGACCAGACTGTGTACGCAGTGCTAGTCTGGACTTTTTCTGGAAGCTGTTTTATTGGTTTCATTTCCTGTTCCCAGCTGAGAAAGAACAACTGGAGGCAGAAGCACGAGGATTTCATTCGGAGCATCAAACAGGCCAGGGAGGTGCAGCAGGTGATCACGCAAGGAGGGAAAGTTGTGAACCTGCCCCAGCCCCCCGCGAATCCAAACCCCGACTACGTGCCCTGCCCTCACTGCGGCCGGCGCTTTGCCCCCAGGCCGGCACAGAGGCACTTCCCCAAGTGTCAGCACATCAGGAGCCGCCCTCCTCCTCCTCCTCGCAGATGAAAACTGATGTGAAGAAGAGCAAAAGAGTCATGATCTTGGCTCACGACTCACGTCCTGCTTTTTCTTTTTAGAAACACATTTAGCACAGTTCATCCGTATGATGATGAAAAAAAAATGTTACCTTATTTTAATTAAATGATTTTTTTTTGGTGGACTGGTGTTTGCGTAGCTGTGGTTATTTCAGTTTTTCTCTTATCATTCATACACCTTGACCTCCTAAAAATATTTTTTCAACCTGGAACGTACAATTAGCAGGCAATAGAACAGGTCACATTGGTCTTGGAACCATCAAAAAGCAGTATTCACACATTCTCGGCATCAATTTTCCTTAAAAACAACTGAAAAAGCAAGGTAAAGAGTGATTGATTTTTTTAATGAAAGTTATTTGATTTAATTTATTTAATTTTCATAATATTTGAAATATGTTGGGATTAATGTGACTCAATATTATCTGCAGCTCTTACACTCCAGGCACCTGATAAAGTGGAACGCAGTGTCTTTGCCTTACATGGCGCTCAGCTCTTCCTCAATCCCAGCAGAAGCACCAGCAGAAGCAGCAGCCTCCGGGTCCTGCCTCATGCACAGCTTAAAATGCAACACCAAGTAATACAACAAACAACAGGGAAAACCATTCACGATCAGACACATCCGTTGATTGCTGGCTCTCAGTAAAGGGACATTGCATCATTACATCACAAAATAGACTACATTTCAAGGTTAAAGAATTACCATGTTCTGCGATTCAGAACGAGGCAGCAAAACTTCCTATAATCTGTTGTGGCCCTATGACATTGTAAAGGAGCAGGCTTGTGAATACATCTCGTTTAATCCAATGGAAATATAACTCTCAACTTTTTTACGTTTTTGCCAATAAATAATACTACATTGTTAACTCTGCATAAAGAACCTTGGAATGGAACGTTTTTTGCAGTGAAATGTTTGCTGCATAACCTATACCCTTTCTCTCCTACATCACATTGCATTAGTCATTACAGTGATTAGTGAGCAGGAAGGGCTGCATCACATCGCAATTTGTGTGGAACTTGAATGCGAATTTGTTACAACATGGCGTAACTTACAGTCCTTTCACAAAATTCATGATTTTGTGCTCAATTTTGAGTTTGTAAAGTTTTTCTATAATGTCAATGATTTTATTTTGTGACTGAAATTAAATACTTTTGTGTCTGCAAAATTGGGACTGTAGTTCCACCTTAACCTACTAGTACTGTATGTCTTTGGACTGTGGGAAGAAACTGGAGCACCTGGAAGAAATCCACACAAATGAAGGGAGAACATACAATTCCATCCAGACTGCACCCCAGGAATTGAACCCAGGACCCCAGCTCTGTGAACCACAGTGCCACCTCATTGCTATAGTCACTATAATTAATGTCAAAACTTATTTGCAAATGAGCAGCCTGGGATCCAAAAGGATCAAGACAAGGATCCAAACAAAGCACTATCCCAAAGCTTGGCTTTGTACAGTATATCATACAGGGCTTGATGCAGAAGGCAGATAATCTAAATCCATGCAATAATTGCTAAGGGAAAGTGACTTTGTGTTTTTGGAGGGAAGTCACTCAACATGGAGCTGTGTTAATGAAATGATTGTTCTGATGTACAGCTGATGTCCAAACACTGAAAACATGATTGTGTATGCAATCGCACTCCCGAGCTCCATTGGGTATGGTTGAACTTTTTATAGTTCATCACATTCAAAGTGTGTGTACCTGATGAAAGTGTAACACGCATTTGGAGGAGTTATTCAGGATTTTCTTTCATTCAACTATTTCAAGACCCATTATTTTCAGATGTTGTAGTATACGTGAATAATGAAAGGCCTTCATATTACACAATGAAGGAATGACTTCGCAGGTGTGAAGAATAAAAGATTAATTCAGCTCACTTTGGGGAGTTTCACAATGGCCCTCCTTAAAGAAATGTGGGTTTGATTAAAGGAGTGAAGAAAAAGCAAATAATATTTGCTTCTGTAAACGTAATCATCTCAAAATATGGTTAAAGAAATTGAAGAAGGTTAAACATAATCCAAAACGTATAAGGTCAATTTAAATACAACCAGAATTCTAGTGTTTATGCAATGCATCTGTGGGTTGATATGAAATATGGCCGTTCTTAAACTAAACGAGGTTATCGAGAGCATATTCCGAGTACGGCTGTGGCCAGTTGTACTGTGAACTGCGAGGACCGTATCTTATCCTGAACTGACTGTGCGAATACCGTCCTCTGCTGGCAGAAGGAATAGATTACAACGGCACTGTATTGGCGATTAGTCCTATTGCTAGAATATTGAAACAACAAGGAGTCCGCGGAGTCAAGCAATGCTGAATAAACAAGTACCTGAAATTCAATAGGATTTTGTGTATTGATTACAAATAGGTGTGAATTTCTCATGTACAGTGGTATTCATGGATTCCTTACACAAGCAGCCGTTGTTATGATACTTTCGTAATCTGAATATAAATCTGTTATCTACTTGAAACTGTAATTATTGAATAGATTAATGTCTTTGAAATGCTTCATTAACTGGGCAGTTTCCATGTTTGGAAATGTTTTTATTTTGATTGCTGATTGCTAGATACTGTATGTTTAATAGGCATGCTGTTAATATTTTCTACAAATAAGACAGTTATGCTGTAGTAAGTTCTATATAAGTTATATAACATAAGTTATATTTTGTTCTGAGGTCAATTTGAATCTCATACTAAATTACTGGTGTCCTTTTATCTGAGAAACACTACCTGATTGATCACCTGATGCCTAGAAATTAGCATGCACAGTAGCCCAGTGTTTAGCATTGCTAGCTCACAGTGCTGAGGCCCTGGGTACACTTCTGGACCTGGGGTGCTATCTGTATGGAGCTTGTATGTTCTCCCCATGTTTGCATGAGTTTGCTTTGGGTGCTCCGGCTTCCTCCCACAGTTCAAAGAACTACTGGTAGGTTAATTGGCTTCTGGGATAATTGGTGAGTGTCTGTGTCTTCCCTGCATTGGACTACCATCCAGTCCCAGGTATCTCCTGCTTATTACTTTCTGAGGCTCTGGCTCCCCCGTGCCCCGCGACCCCCTGACCCCCTGACCCTGAATTGGATGAAGCGGTTAGAAAATGGGTGGTTTCTGTTATGCTCTGGTCATGCTCTGCCATAGCAACAACTTGTAAAAAATGCAGATGCTAGGATTTAACTCAAAGAAGGAGCTCAGATCAGGGTGTTGGCATCACTGTACAGGTGTCCGGTGTGTTTTAGAACATATGTTAAAATCTTATTTACTAACTTCTAGACTTTTTACCCCCCATATCAGTCTGCAGGTGCACAGTGGTCTGTGGACACCCTCCTTGCTCTGTCGTAAAACAGGAAATAAAAAGCAACTGGTTTTGACTTTAATGCACTGAGACTGTGGAACTCACAGAACTCTCTTGTCAGAAAGGCAGCTTCTAACAGCTTTTAAGTGAAGACTAAGAACACTTTTCTATTTTATTAAAATAGATTATATATGTTTTGTTTAAATATATGTTATAAATGTTAAAACGACAGCTCGTATAAGCTTGTATTTTTACCTTTCGATCATTTTTAGAATTGCTTTGAGTTGCTTTTACCATGATAAACAGTACAAAATATGAGGTGTTGAACTTGTCTAAAGTTTTAAAGCGCTTTATGACGTAAAGTGTGATGACAGTCCTTGGCGGTCTATGTAACAATTCTTCTTGAAGTAGGTCATCGGGCCAACAGTATACAAACATTACAGCTCAAGTGCTTTTGTATCTGAACGCTTTTAGGTAAGTTATTTAGCAGCTGCGGTATTAATAATGATTTTAATGGCAAATTCAATTGCAGGTAAAATAAAAATGGCGGATAACTTTCTTTCTAGCTTCGTGAAGCGGTCGCGCTATATTATACATATATACCATAATAAGAAACATAATATGTACAGTAGAATTTTTCACTTTAAGCTGGCATTATCCAGAACCGGGTCAGGGCCCGGACCCGGACCGTGCAGTGTGGTCCGCCGGCCTTCTAAAGATGTTTAGGAGATCGAGGCGCCCTTGGATTTGATTAGAAACTTGCATAATTTCTTAACTTGACCCCATTATCTTAAAAAAAACGGCCAGGCCAAGACCAAAGCATGAAGGCTGCGAGGATCGGGGGACTCTCATTTTTGGTCACAGCGTACAGTAGTAGATCAGTAACCTCTGTTTATCGTGATAACCTTTAATTATTTTCCAGTACTTTTTTAAATGATAAAACACATTGTCTCGCCAGTTTTGCTAAAGATACGGTTTTAGTGTTTACGCATAAATTTGTAAGCCGTAGGTTTAAATCTCGTGGTCTTATTTTCTGCATTTTCATCGTAAGGGAAGGCGCTCGTTTGCGATTTACGCGCTGAATATTGTAAGCAGAGGAGCCTTAAGGCACAGCCTCGCCTTAACACCATCGTTTGCATTGTCATTGTCATCCAGAAAAGCAGTCGTAAGAAAATGAATCTGTGGCGGCTCCGAACATTAAAAAAACTATATCTAGACTGCAAATACATCCCAATCTTACTATCAACACGTTTTAAGACCCCTCTCCTTTCCACCGGTATACAAGCTAAGAGAGAAATATTGGAAATCCCATCTGAAGTAGCCCTCGTCTCACCTTCGGAGCTGTGAGCGATGGGGATCATAATTAAAAGGGGTACAGTTACTTTGAAAATGTGTATGTGATACTTAAATTTAAATAAAATAAAAAGATAAATTATATAACACAGACTGCTATCTATGTCCATGTGTTTAAGACGTATGAATCGGTTTTAAAACAGGCACACCCCTTCTCACAAATCCGACTGGAGTCTCAGTCCGTCGTCGCGATGAATTAGGAGCTCAGATGTAGGCTAAGTGATTGCAATTTACTTATTTAAAAGAACCACTTCAAATCAAAAGGGAGACATTTTGTAATGGTAGTTATCGTATTATAGTATACGATAACTGTATACGTAGTATACGTAATTGTAGATATACAGTACATAAAGGGTATGAATAGGTGTGAGCTTTTACTGTATATTTAATATTTTATCTGACCCACTTGTAGAAACCGCCTACTCAGATTTATTTAAGTGGTCTGCCACCATAAAGACAGAAAAATATAATGACACCCTGTTACATTAACTGTAAAATAAACGCCGTAACTGCGGCCATATGAAAATTTGGATAAAGATTATACAAACATCCTAAGGAGCTCTATGACATATGAGCGTCGTAATAATGGTTGGTGACCTGACGTAACAGTGCTCCCTGAATTACGTGATCTGTATATACCCAAATACAGATATATCACATAGGGAGATGCAGTCAAACATTGCATTGCTATCGTCGTGGTGAACTATTTCTCCGCTGTTTAAAACTTGTTTGGTAAGTGTCATCAAATATGCTTGTCAATTTGTAGCGAAATCGATATACTGTATCATAATCCTTCAGCTATCTATAATGTAGTGAAACGGCTAATTAATATTGATAAATTCCCTTATTCACAGTGACTTTTGCTCAAACCCCTGTTGCATAATGGGTTAATTTTATATAAAAAAACATTTATATCATAGATATAATACAAGCTTTGAAATGAAATAGCACATTTCCAGGTTTCAGTTAAACATTTTTAAAAAAGCTCATGACTTTAAGCATTCTGAACATTGAGAATGTTATTTGGGAAACAAATGTTTATTATAATGTTTATGTTTAGGATCTGTCTCCTACTGAGTCAGCATGCAGCATTCAACACCATTAGGTTTAATATTAAAAAGTTGTGTATTTCCTGAATTGTTTTTTTTTATTCTTTTCTATTAGACCATACTAGACTGTGCAGGATATCATTTATTTGCCATTTTTGCCTTTTCCAGATACCTGGGAAACAAAGCTCATATCTCATTTGCCAATGGAGCCCAGTCCTAAGCCTGGTGCTCTGTCCCCCTCCCCGAAGGACACAGACTCGAATCGACCCGCGCCCTTAAGGCAACAGGATCTGATCTCCACGTACTGCCCGCCTCCCAAGATACAGCTTCTGAAGGACACCTTCCAAGAGAAACTGATGCAGGAAAAGGAGAAAAAAATGATCGCCATGTACAATCGGCGGCAGGAGGCAGCTCTACAGAAGATGAGAAAATGTTTCCAATATGTCAAATACGCTGCGGAGAAGAAGATGGGGAACAGCTATCGCTTCCAAGCCCAACAGGGCCCCGAGAAGAACATTGTGGGGTATGATCGGTCTTACCCCCTGAAGCCTATGGGTAACAGGAAAGTCTCCGGCCCTGGTGAGGTTCGGGCTGTGGACCGCCCGGACGCACAGAGTGATTCCTTGTTTGCCCCCACCCCGCCTCAGGATGGTCATGAGAGGCCCTGCGAGAGGCCGGGCAGGAGGGGCTCAAGAGTACGCAAACCTAAGGACAGGACTGTCCTCCCCATGGTGGCGACCCCTCCAGGGCAATGCCCTTCTCATGCCAATGGGAAGGAGCACTTTCAGTTGCAAGAGGAGCTACGAAAAGTGGCCGAGGCAGAGGCCGCGCTGAAGGAGGAGCATCGCCGGAGGGAGGCCAGCCTGCAGGATGAGATGCGCCGGAAGGAGGCCATGATGAAGGACGAGATTCGCCAGAAGGAGGCCATGATGCAGGCGAAGCTCTTCAGAGCTCAGGAGGAGCTGAGGATGGTTCCGAGAGAGATGGAAGACTCCAGAGAGGTGGCCGGAAGGGAAAATAGAGGCGAGGCAGAGCGAGCTTTGCCCCAGAGGACCATGGGCCAACCACCGCTCTAAGGCCGTGCCTCTTCTGACCTGCAGAATGGAGAAGCAAAAAGCCTTCACTCCAAGGAAAGCCCTTCCTATCAGAGGAGACAACCTTGATTATGGTTCTCCAATGGAAGATGGCGGATGCGCAGAATCGCACTTTCCCTCTGCGCTTTCCCATCAGGAGAGACGTCAAGTGAGCCCTTGCAGCCGTGGGCTAGAAGACGTCCCCTGTGGAAGGAGAAAGTATCTCAAGAAAGCAAGGCTCCCTGAAAGCGACGTGTCAGCGGCACAGGCCGCGCAGGGCCACTTCAGAAATAACACCACATGTCTGGATGAACAAACTCTGTCAGTGGAAAACAGATATTTGTCCCCTACAAGTCTGATGTGCCCTACCGCTGAGCAATTTCCATATGAGAATAGCCAGAGTGAAAACCCTCAGCTGGTGCCCTGTGAACTGTGTCACGGGAAGTTTGCTGTAGAGAGGCTGGAGAAACACAGCAAGATCTGCAAGAAGCTTCAGAATTCAAAGAGGAAGGTTTTTGACTCTTTCAAGCACAGGGCCAAGGGAACAGAACTGGAGACATACATCCATAAGAAGAAGGTTAAACCGCCAATCGTGGTAAGGGCTATCCTTAAACTCTTTCCAAGCTTCCCTTTTTTTCTCCTAGAGTCAGACTCAGCTTATAAATCAATGTAAACAATAAATAAGTGTTTTATGAAGTACTCTTCTGAAAAACTGCCGCAAAGGCACATTTGCCAGACAGAATAAATGTGTCTTAGTGACTTCTGAATTCTGTTGTAAAAATCTACATATCAAGCAAATAGCACTCACAGGAAACAAAACCATAACTACGTAAATTGTACTCTCTACCCAATGACCTGAAAGGTAGCCCCAGAAAGCTACGTTATTATTGTATTGATATTTTCTTGCCTTGTGAATGGTTTGCGACCAGACTGTGTACGCAGTGCTAGTCTGGACTTTTTCTGGAAGCTGTTTTATTGGTTTCATTTCCTGTTCCCAGCTGAGAAAGAACAACTGGAGGCAGAAGCACGAGGATTTCATTCGGAGCATCAAACAGGCCAGGGAGGTGCAGCAGGTGATCACGCAAGGAGGGAAAGTTGTGAACCTGCCCCAGCCCCCCGCGAATCCAAACCCCGACTACGTGCCCTGCCCTCACTGCGGCCGGCGCTTTGCCCCCAGGCCGGCACAGAGGCACTTCCCCAAGTGTCAGCACATCAGGAGCCGCCCTCCTCCTCCTCCTCGCAGATGAAAACTGATGTGAAGAAGAGCAAAAGAGTCATGATCTTGGCTCACGACTCACGTCCTGCTTTTTCTTTTTAGAAACACATTTAGCACAGTTCATCCGTATGATGATGAAAAAAAAATGTTACCTTATTTTAATTAAATGATTTTTTTTTGGTGGACTGGTGTTTGCGTAGCTGTGGTTATTTCAGTTTTTCTCTTATCATTCATACACCTTGACCTCCTAAAAATAATTTTTCAACCTGGAACGTACAATTAGCAGGCAATAGAACAGGTCACATTGGTCTTGGAACCATCAAAAAGCAGTATTCACACATTCTCGGCATCAATTTTCCTTAAAAACAACTGAAAAAGCAAGGTAAAGAGTGATTGATTTTTTTAATGAAAGTTATTTGATTTAATTTATTTAATTTTCATAATATTTGAAATATGTTGGGATTAATGTGACTCAATATTATCTGCAGCTCTTACACTCCAGGCACCTGATAAAGTGGAACGCAGTGTCTTTGCCTTACATGGCGCTCAGCTCTTCCTCAATCCCAGCAGAAGCACCAGCAGAAGCAGCAGCCTCCGGGTCCTGCCTCATGCACAGCTTAAAATGCAACACCAAGTAATACAACAAACAACAGGGAAAACCATTCACGATCAGACACATCCGTTGATTGCTGGCTCTCAGTAAAGGGACATTGCATCATTACATCACAAAATAGACTACATTTCAAGGTTAAAGAATTACCATGTTCTGCGATTCAGAACGAGGCAGCAAAACTTCCTATAATCTGTTGTGGCCCTGTGACATTGTAAAGGAGCAGGCTTGTGAATACATCTCGTTTAATCCAATGGAAATATAACTCTCAACTTTTTTACGTTTTTGCCAATAAATAATACTACATTGTTAACTCTGCATAAAGAACCTTGGAATGGAACGTTTTTTGCAGTGAAATGTTTGCTGCATAACCTATACCCTTTCTCTCCTACATCACATTGCATTAGTCATTACAGTGATTAGTGAGCAGGAAGGGCTGCATCACATCGCAATTTGTGTGGAACTTGAATGCGAATTTGTTACAACATGGCGTAACTTACAGTCCTTTCACAAAATTCATGATTTTGTGCTCAATTTTGAGTTTGTAAAGTTTTTCTATAATGTCAATGATTTTATTTTGTGACTGAAATTAAATACTTTTGTGTCTGCAAAATTGGGACTGTAGTTCCACCTTAACCTACTAGTACTGTATGTCTTTGGACTGTGGGAAGAAACTGGAGCACCTGGAAGAAATCCACACAAATGAAGGGAGAACTTACAATTCCATCCAGACTGCACCCCAGGAATTGAACCCAGGACCCCAGCTCTGTGAACCACAGTGCCACCTCATTGCTATAGTCACTATAATTAATGTCAAAACTCATTTGCAAATGAGCAGCCTGGGATCCAAAAGGATCAAGACAAGGATCCAAACAAAGCACTATCCCAAAGCTTGGCTTTGTACAGTATATCATACAGGGCTTGATGCAGAAGGCAGATAATCTAAGTCCATGCAATAATTGCTAAGGGAAAGTGACTTTGTGTTTTTGGAGGAAAGTCACTCAACTGTGTTAGTGAAATGATTGTTCTGATGTACGGCTGATGTCCAAACACTGAAAACATGATTGTGTATGCAATCGCACTCCCGAGCTCCATTGGGTATGGTTAAAATAACTTTTTATAGTTCATCACATTCAAAGTGTGTGTACCTGATGAAAGTGTAACACGCATTTGGAGGAGTTATTCAGGATTTTCTTTCATTCAA
The DNA here is from genome assembly GCF_040954835.1 of Lepisosteus oculatus. Taxonomy (NCBI): domain Eukaryota; kingdom Metazoa; phylum Chordata; class Actinopteri; order Semionotiformes; family Lepisosteidae; genus Lepisosteus; species Lepisosteus oculatus. The sequence continues at coordinate 20,876 of NW_027167658.1, read as the reverse complement.
CTATTTCAAGACCCATTATTTTCAGATGTTGTAGTATACGTGAATAATGAAAGGCCTTCATATTACACAATGAAGGAATGACTTCGCAGGTGTGAAGAATAAAAGATTAATTCAGCTCACTTTGGGGAGTTTCACAATGGCCCTCCTTAAAGAAATGTGGGTTTGATTAAAGGAGTGAAGAAAAAGCACTGAATAATATTTGCTTCTGTAAACGTAATCATCTCAAAATATGGTTAAAGAAATTGAAGAAGGTTAAACATAATCCAAAACGTATAAGGTCAATTTAAATACAACCAGAATTCTAGTGTTTATGCAATGCATCTGTGGGTTGATATGAAATATGGCCGTTCTTAAACTAAACGAGGTTATCGAGAGCATATTCCGAGTACGGCTGTGGCCAGTTGTACTGTGAACTGCGAGGACCGTATCTTATCCTGAACTGACTGTGCGAATACCGTCCTCTGCTGGCAGAAGGAATAGATTACAACGGCACTGTATTGGCGATTAGTCCTATTGCTAGAATATTGAAACAACAAGGAGTCCGCGGAGTCAAGCAATGCTGAATAAACAAGTACCTGAAATTCAATAGGATTTTGTGTATTGATTACAAATAGGTGTGAATTTCTCATGTACAGTGGTATTCATGGATTCCTTACACAAGCAGCCGTTGTTATGATACTTTCGTAATCTGAATATAAATCTGTTATCTACTTGAAACTGTAATTATTGAATAGATTAATGTCTTTGAAATGCTTCATTAACTGGGCAGTTTCCATGTTTGGAAATGTTTTTATTTTGATTGCTGATTGCTAGATACTGTATGTTTAATAGGCATGCTGTTAATATTTTCTACAAATAAGACAGTTATGCTGTAGTAAGTTCTATATAAGTTATATAACATAAGTTATATTTTGTTCTGAGGTCAATTTGAATCTCATACTAAATTACTGGTGTCCTTTTATCTGAGAAACACTACCTGATTGATCACCTGATGCCTAGAAATTAGCATGCACAGTAGCCCAGTGTTTAGCATTGCTAGCTCACAGTGCTGAGGCCCTGTGTACAATTCTGGACCTGGGGTGCTATCTGTATGGAGCTTGTATGTTCTCCCCATGTTTGCATGAGTTTGCTTTGGGTGCTCCGGCTTCCTCCCACAGTTCAAAGAACTACTGGTAGGTTAATTGGCTTCTGGGATAATTGGTGAGTGTCTGTGTCTTCCCTGCATTGGACTACCATCCAGTCCCAGGTATCTCCTGCTTATTACTTTCTGAGGCTCTGGCTCCCCCGTGCCCCGCGACCCCCTGACCCCCTGACCCCCTGACCCTGAATTGGATGAAGCGGTTAGAAAATGGGTGGTTTCTGTTATGCTCTGGTCATGCTCTGCCATAGCAACAACTTGTAAAAAATGCAGATGCTAGGATTTAACTCAAAGAAGGAGCTCAGATCACTGTGTTGGCATCACTGTACAGGTGTCCGGTTTGTTTTAGAACATGTGCTAAAATCTTATTTACTAACTTCTAGACTTTTTACCCCCCATATCAGTCTGCAGGTGCACAGTGGTCTGTGGACACCCTCCTTGCTCTGTCGTAAAACAGGAAATAAAAAGCAACTGGTTTTGACTTTAATGCACTGAGACTGTGGAACTCACAGAACTCTCTTGTCAGAAAGGCAGCTTCTAACAGCTTTTAAGTGAAGACTAAGAACACTTTTCTATTTTATTAAAATAGATTATAAATGTTTTGTTTAAATATATGTTATAAATGTTAAAACGACAGCTCGTATAAGCTTGTATTTTTACCTTTCGATCATTTTTAGAATTGCTTTGAGTTGCTTTTACCATGATAAACAGTACAAAATATGAGGTGTTGAACTTGTCTAAAGTTTTAAAGCGCTTTATGACGTAAAGTGTGACGACAGTCCTTGGCGGTCTATGTAACAATTCTTCTTGAAGTAGGTCATCGGGCCAACAGTATACAAACATTACAGCTCAAGTGCTTTTGTATCTGAACGCTTTTAGGTAAGTTATTTAGCAGCTGCGGTATTAATAATGATTTTAATGGCAAATTCAATTGCAGGTAAAATAAAAATGGCGGATAACTTTCTTTCTAGCTTCGTGAAGCGGTCGCGCTATATTATACATATATACCATAATAAGAAACATAATATGTACAGTAGAATTTTTCACTTTAAGCTGGCATTATCCAGAACCGGGTCAGGGCCCGGACCCGGACCGTGCAGTGTGGTCCGCCGGCCTTCTAAAGATGTTTAGGAGATCGAGGCGCCCTTGGATTTGATTAGAAACTTGCATAATTTCTTAACTTGACCCCATTATCTTAAAAAAAACGGCCAGGCCAAGACCAAAGCATGAAGGCTGCGAGGATCGGGGGACTCTCATTTTTGGTCACAGCGTACAGTAGTAGATCAGTAACCTCTGTTTATCGTGATAACCTTTAATTATTTTCCAGTACTTTTTTAAATGATAAAACACATTGTCTCGCCAGTTTTGCTAAAGATACGGTTTTAGTGTTTACGCATAAATTTGTAAGCCGTAGGTTTAAATCTCGTGGTCTTATTTTCTGCATTTTCATCGTAAGGGAAGGTGCTCGTTTGCGATTTACGCGCTGAATATTGTAAGCAGAGGAGCCTTAAGGCACAGCCTCGCCTTAACACCATCGTTTGCATTGTCATTGTCATCCAGAAAAGCAGTCGTAAGAAAATGAATCTGTGGCGGCTCCGAACATTAAAAAAACTATATCTAGACTGCAAATACATCCCAATCTTACTATCAACACGTTTTAAGACCCCTCTCCTTTCCACCGGTATACAAGCTAAGAGAGAAATATTGGAAATCCCATCTGAAGTAGCCCTCGTCTCACCTTCGGAGCTGTGAGCGATGGGGATCATAATTAAAAGGGGTACAGTTACTTTGAAAATGTGTATGTGATACTTAAATTTAAATAAAATAAAAAGATAAATTATATAACACAGACTGCTATCTATGTCCATGTGTTTAAGACGTATGAATCGGTTTTAAAACAGGCACACCCCTTCTCACAAATCCGACTGGAGTCTCAGTCCGTCGTCGCGATGAATTAGGAGCTCAGATGTAGGCTAAGTGATTGCAATTTACTTATTTAAAAGAACCACTTCAAATCAAAAGGGAGACATTTTGTAATGGTAGTTATCGTATTATAGTATACGATAACTGTATACGTAGTATACGTAATTGTAGATATACAGTACATAAAGGGTATGAATAGGTGTGAGCTTTTACTGTATATTTAATATTTTATCTGACCCACTTGTAGAAACCGCCTACTCAGATTTATTTAAGTGGTCTGCCACCATAAAGACAGAAAAATATAATGACACCCTGTTACATTAACTGTAAAATAAACGCCGTAACTGCGGCCATATGAAAATTTGGATAAAGATTATACAAACATCCTAAGGAGCTCTATGACATATGAGCGTCGTAATAATGGTTGGTGACCTGACGTAACAGTGCTCCCTGAATTACGTGATCTGTATATACCCAAATACAGATATATCACATAGGGAGATGCAGTCAAACATTACATTGCTATCGTCGTGGTGAACTATTTCTCCGCTGTTTAAAACTTGTTTGGTAAGTGTCATCAAATATGCTTGTCAATTTGTAGCGAAATCGATATACTGTATCATAATCCTTCAGCTATCTATAATGTAGTGAAACGGCTAATTAATATTGATAAATTCCCTTATTCACAGTGACTTTTGCTCAAACCCCTGTTGCATAATGGGTTAATTTTATATAAAAAAACATTTATATCATAGATATAATACAAGCTTTGAAATGAAATAGCACATTTCCAGGTTTCAGTTAAACATTTTTAAAAAAGCTCATGACTTTAAGCATTCTGAACATTGAGAATGTTATTTGGGAAACAAATGTTTATTATAATGTTTATGTTTAGGATCTGTCTCCTACTGAGTCAGCATGCAGCATTCAACACCATTAGGTTTAATATTAAAAAGTTGTGTATTTCCTGAATTGTTTTTTTTTATTCTTTTCTATTAGACCATACTAGACTGTGCAGGATATCATTTATTTGCCATTTTTGCCTTTTCCAGATACCTGGGAAACAAAGCTCATATCTCATTTGCCAATGGAGCCCAGTCCTAAGCCTGGTGCTCTGTCCCCCTCCCCGAAGGACACAGACTCGAATCGACCCGCGCCCTTAAGGCAACAGGATCTGATCTCCACGTACTGCCCGCCTCCCAAGATACAGCTTCTGAAGGACACCTTCCAAGAAAAACTGATGCAGGAAAAGGAGAAAAAAATGATCGCCATGTACAATCGGCGGCAGGAGGCAGCTCTACAGAAGATGAGAAAATGTTTCCAATATGTCAAATACGCTGCGGAGAAGAAGATGGGGAACAGCTATCGCTTCCAAGCCCAACAGGGCCCCGAGAAGAACATTGTGGGGTATGATCGGTCTTACCCCCTGAAGCCTATGGGTAACAGGAAAGTCTCCGGCCCTGGTGAGGTTCGGGCTGTGGACCGCCCGGACGCACAGAGTGATTCCTTGTTTGCCCCCACCCCGCCTCAGGATGGTCATGAGAGGCCCTGCGAGAGGCCGGGCAGGAGGGGCTCAAGAGTACGCAAACCTAAGGACAGGACTGTCCTCCCCATGGTGGCGACCCCTCCAGGGCAATGCCCTTCTCATGCCAATGGGAAGGAGCACTTTCAGTTGCAAGAGGAGCTACGAAAAGTGGCCGAGGCAGAGGCCGCGCTGAAGGAGGAGCATCGCCGGAGGGAGGCCAGCCTGCAGGATGAGATGCGCCGGAAGGAGGCCATGATGAAGGACGAGATTCGCCAGAAGGAGGCCATGATGCAGGCGAAGCTCTTCAGAGCTCAGGAGGAGCTGAGGATGGTTCCGAGAGAGATGGAAGACTCCAGAGAGGTGGCCGGAAGGGAAAATAGAGGACTCCTGACCCGAAGGAAGACACTCCAGGCGAGGCAGAGCGAGCTTCGCCCCAGAGGACCGTGGGCCAACCACCGCTCTAAGGCCGTGCCTCTTCTGACCTGCAGAATGGAGAAGCAAAAAGCCTTCACTCCAAAGAAAGCCCTTCCTTTCAAAGGAGACAACCTTGATTATGGTTCTCCAATGGAAGACGGCGGATGCGCAGAATCGCACTTTCCCTCTGCGCTTTCCCATCAGGAGAGACGTCAAGTGAGCCCTTGCAGCCGTGGGCTAGAAGATGTCCCCTGTGGAAGGAGAAAGTACCTCAAGAAAGCAAGGCTCCCTGAAAGTGACGTGTCAGCGGCACAGGCCGCGCAGGCCCACTTCAGAAATAACACCGCATGTCTGGATGAACAAACTCTGTCAGTGGAAAACAGATATTTGTCCCCTACAAGTCTGATGTGCCCTATCGCTGAGCAATTTCCATATGAGAATAGCCAGAGTGGAAACCCTCAGCTGGTGCCCTGTGAACTGTGTCACAGGAAGTTTGCTGTAGAGAGGTTGGAGAAACACAGCAAGATCTGCAAGAAGCTTCAGAATTCAAAGAGGAAGGTTTTTGACTCTTTCAAGCACAGGGCCAAGGGAACAGAACTGGAGACATACATCCATAAGAAGAAGGTTAGACCGCCAATCGTGGTAAGGGCTATCCTTAAACTCTTTCCAAGCTTCCCTTGTTTTCTCCTAGAGTCAGACTCAGCTTATAAATCAATGTAAACAATAAATAAGTGTTTTATGAAGTACTCTTCTGAAAAACTGCCGCAAAGGCACATTTGCCAGACAGAATAAATGGGTCTTAGTGACTTCTGAATTCTGTTGTAAAAATCTACATGAGATATCAAGCAAATAGCACTCACGGGAAACAAAACCATAACTAAATTGTACTCTCTACCCAATGACATGAAAGGTAGGCCCAGAAAGCTAAGTTATTACTGTATTGATATTTTCTTGCCTTGTGAATGGTTTGAGTGAGTTGGCATCACTGTACAGGTGTCCGGTTTGTTTTAGAACATGTGCTAAAATCTTATTTACTAACTTCTAGACTTTTTACCCCCCATATCAGTCTGCAGGTGCACAGTGGTCTGTGGACACCCTCCTTGCTCTGTCGTAAAACAGGAAATAAAAAGCAACTGGTTTTGACTTTAATGCACTGAGACTGTGGAACTCACAGAACTCTCTTGTCAGAAAGGCAGCTTCTAACAGCTTTTAAGTGAAGACTAAGAACACTTTTCTATTTTATTAAAATAGATTATAAATGTTTTGTTTAAATATATGTTATAAATGTTAAAACGACAGCTCGTATAAGCTTGTATTTTTACCTTTCGATCATTTTTAGAATTGCTTTGAGTTGCTTTTACCATGATAAACAGTACAAAATATGAGGTGTTGAACTTGTCTAAAGTTTTAAAGCGCTTTATGACGTAAAGTGTGACGACAGTCCTTGGCGGTCTATGTAACAATTCTTCTTGAAGTAGGTCATCGGGCCAACAGTATACAAACATTACAGCTCAAGTGCTTTTGTATCTGAACGCTTTTAGGTAAGTTATTTAGCAGCTGCGGTATTAATAATGATTTTAATGGCAAATTCAATTGCAGGTAAAATAAAAATGGCGGATAACTTTCTTTCTAGCTTCGTGAAGCGGTCGCGCTATATTATACATATATACCATAATAAGAAACATAATATGTACAGTAGAATTTTTCACTTTAAGCTGGCATTATCCAGAACCGGGTCAGGGCCCGGACCCGGACCGTGCAGTGTGGTCCGCCGGCCTTCTAAAGATGTTTAGGAGATCGAGGCGCCCTTGGATTTGATTAGAAACTTGCATAATTTCTTAACTTGACCCCATTATCTTAAAAAAAACGGCCAGGCCAAGACCAAAGCATGAAGGCTGCGAGGATCGGGGGACTCTCATTTTTGGTCACAGCGTACAGTAGTAGATCAGTAACCTCTGTTTATCGTGATAACCTTTAATTATTTTCCAGTACTTTTTTAAATGATAAAACACATTGTCTCGCCAGTTTTGCTAAAGATACGGTTTTAGTGTTTACGCATAAATTTGTAAGCCGTAGGTTTAAATCTCGTGGTCTTATTTTCTGCATTTTCATCGTAAGGAAGGCGCTCGTTTGCGATTTACGCGCTGAATATTGTAAGCAGAGGAGCCTTAAGGCACAGCCTCGCCTTAACACCATCGTTTGCATTGTCCTTGTCATCCAGAAAAGCAGTCGTAAGAAAATGAATCTGTGGCGGCTCCGAACATTAAAAAAACTATATCTAGACTGCAAATACATCCCAATCTTACTATCAACACGTTTTAAGACCCCTCTCCTTTCCACCGGTATACAAGCTAAGAGAGAAATATTGGAAATCCCATCTGAAGTAGCCCTCGTCTCACCTTCGGAGCTGTGAGCGATGGGGATCATAATTAAAAGGGGTACAGTTACTTTGAAAATGTGTATGTGATACTTAAATTTAAATAAAATAAAAAGATAAATTATATAACACAGACTGCTATCTATGTCCATGTGTTTAAGACGTATGAATCGGTTTTAAAACAGGCACACCCCTTCTCACAAATCCGACTGGAGTCTCAGTCCGTCGTCGCGATGAATTAGGAGCTCAGATGTAGGCTAAGTGATTGCAATTTACTTATTTAAAAGAACCACTTCAAATCAAAAGGGAGACATTTTGTAATGGTAGTTATCGTATTATAGTATACGATAACTGTATACGTAGTATACGTAATTGTAGATATACAGTACATAAAGGGTATGAATAGGTGTGAGCTTTTACTGTATATTTAATATTTTATCTGACCCACTTGTAGAAACCGCCTACTCAGATTTATTTAAGTGGTCTGCCACCATAAAGACAGAAAAATATAATGACACCCTGTTACATTAACTGTAAAATAAACGCCGTAACTGCGGCCATATGAAAATTTGGATAAAGATTATACAAACATCCTAAGGAGCTCTATGACATATGAGCGTCGTAATAATGGTTGGTGACCTGACGTAACAGTGCTCCCTGAATTACGTGATCTGTATATACCCAAATACAGATATATCACATAGGGAGATGCAGTCAAACATTGCATTGCTATCGTCGTGGTGAACTATTTCTCCGCTGTTTAAAACTTGTTTGGTAAGTGTCATCAAATATGCTTGTCAATTTGTAGCGAAATCGATATACTGTATCATAATCCTTCAGCTATCTATAATGTAGTGAAACGGCTAATTAATATTGATAAATTCCCTTATTCACAGTGACTTTTGCTCAAACCCCTGTTGCATAATGGGTTAATTTTATATAAAAAAACATTTATATCATAGATATAATACAAGCTTTGAAATGAAATAGCACATTTCCAGGTTTCAGTTAAACATTTTTAAAAAAGCTCATGACTTTAAGCATTCTGAACATTGAGAATGTTATTTGGGAAACAAATGTTTATTATAATGTTTATGTTTAGGATCTGTCTCCTACTGTGTCAGCATGCAGCATTCAACACCATTAGGTTTAATATTAAAAATTTGTGTATTTCCTGAATTGTTTTTTTTTATTCTTTTCTATTAGACCATACTAGACTGTGCAGGATATCATTTATTTGCCATTTTTGCCTTTTCCAGATACCTGGGAAACAAAGCTCATATCTCATTTGCCAATGGAGCCCAGTCCTAAGCCTGGTGCTCTGTCCCCCTCCCCGAAGGACACAGACTCGAATCGACCCGCGCCCTTAAGGCAACAGGATCTGATCTCCACGTACTGCCCGCCTCCCAAGATACAGCTTCTGAAGGACACCTTCCAAGAGAAACTGATGCAGGAAAAGGAGAAAAAAATGATCGCCATGTACAATCGGCGGCAGGAGGCAGCTCTACAGAAGATGAGAAAATGTTTCCAATATGTCAAATACGCTGCGGAGAAGAAGATGGGGAACAGCTATCGCTTCCAAGCCCAACAGGGCCCCGAGAAGAACATTGTGGGGTATGATCGGTCTTACCCCCTGAAGCCTATGGGTAACAGGAAAGTCTCCGGCCCTGGTGAGGTTCGGGCTGTGGACCGCCCGGACGCACAGAGTGATTCCTTGTTTGCCCCCACCCCGCCTCAGGATGGTCATGAGAGGCCCTGCGAGAGGCCGGGCAGGAGGGGCTCAAGAGTACGCAAACCTAAGGACAGGACTGTCCTCCCCATGGTGGCGACCCCTCCAGGGCAATGCCCTTCTCATGCCAATGGGAAGGAGCACTTTCAGTTGCAAGAGGAGCTACGAAAAGTGGCCGAGGCAGAGGCCGCGCTGAAGGAGGAGCATCGCCGGAGGGAGGCCAGCCTGCAGGATGAGATGCGCCGGAAGGAGGCCATGATGAAGGACGAGATTCGCCAGAAGGAGGCCATGATGCAGGCGAAGCTCTTCAGAGCTCAGGAGGAGCTGAGGATGGTTCCGAGAGAGATGGAAGACTCCAGAGAGGTGGCCGGAAGGGAAAATAGAGGACTCCTGACCCGAAGGAAGACACTCCAGGCGAGGCAGAGCGAGCTTCGCCCCAGAGGACCGTGGGCCAACCACTGCTCTAAGGCCGTGCCTCTTCTGACCTGCAGAATGGAGAAGCAAAAAGCCTTCACTCCAAAGAAAGCCCTTCCTTTCAAAGGAGACAACCTTGATTATGGTTCTCCAATGGAAGACGGCGGATGCGCAGAATCGCACTTTCCCTCTGCGCTTTCCCATCAGGAGAGACGTCAAGTGAGCCCTTGCAGCCGTGGGCTAGAAGATGTCCCCTGTGGAAGGAGAAAGTACCTCAAGAAAGCAAGGCTCCCTGAAAGTGACGTGTCAGCGGCACAGGCCGCGCAGGCCCACTTCAGAAATAACACCGCATGTCTGGATGAACAAACTCTGTCAGTGGAAAACAGATATTTGTCCCCTACAAGTCTGATGTGCCCTATCGCTGAGCAATTTCCATATGAGAATAGCCAGAGTGGAAACCCTCAGCTGGTGCCCTGTGAACTGTGTCACAGGAAGTTTGCTGTAGAGAGGTTGGAGAAACACAGCAAGATCTGCAAGAAGCTTCAGAATTCAAAGAGGAAGGTTTTTGACTCTTTCAAGCACAGGGCCAAGGGAACAGAACTGGAGACATACATCCATAAGAAGAAGGTTAGACCGCCAATCGTGGTAAGGGCTATCCTTAAACTCTTTCCAAGCTTCCCTTTTTTTCTCCTAGAGTCAGACTCAGCTTATAAATCAATGTAAACAATAAATAAGTGTTTTATGAAGTACTCTTCTGAAAAACTGCCGCAAAGGCACATTTGCCAGACAGAATTAATGGGTCTTAGTGACTTCTGAATTCTGTTGTAAAAATCTACATGAGATATCAAGCAAATAGCACTCACGGGAAACAAAACCATAACTAAATTGTACTCTCTACCCAATGACATGAAAGGTAGGCCCAGAAAGCTAAGTTATTACTGTATTGATATTTTCTTGCCTTGTGAATGGTTTGCGACCAGACTGTGTACGCAGTGCTAGTCTGGACTTTTTCTGGAAGCTGTTTCATTGGTTTCATTTCCTGTTCCCAGCTGAGAAAGAACAACTGGAGGCAGAAGCACGAGGATTTCATTCAGAGCATCAAATAGGCCAGGGAGGTGCAGCAGGTGATCACGCAAGGAGGGAAGGTTGTGAACCTGCCCCAGCCCCCCGCGAATCCAAACCCCGACTACGTGCCCTGCCCTCACTGCGGCCGGCGCTTTGCCCCCAGGCCGGCACAGAGGCACATCCCCAAGTGTCAGCACATCAGGAGCCGCCCTCCTCCTCCTCCTCACAGATGAAAACTGATGTGAAGAAGAGTAAAAGAGTCATGATCTTGGCTCACGACTCATGTCCTGCTTTTTCTTTTTAGAAATATATTTAGCACAGTTCATCCGTATGATGATAAAAAAAATGTTACCTTGTTTTAATAAAATGATTTTTTTTTGGTGGACTGGTGTTTGCGTAACTGTGGTTATTTCAGTTTTTTTCCCTTGCGAAAATGTGTGTCGACCGTGAAAATAAATTTCAAGCTGTTCTTATCATTCATACACCTTGACCTCCTAAAAATAATTGTTCAACCTAGAACGTACAATTAGCAGGCAATAGAACAGGTCACATTGGCCTTGGAACCATCAAAAAGTAGTATTCACACATTCTCTGCATCAATTTTCCTTTAAAACAACTGAAAAAGCAAGGTAAAGTGTGATTGATTTTTTTTAATTAAAGTTATTTGATTTAATTTATTTAATTTTCATAATATTTGAAATATGTTGGGATTAATGTGACTCAATATTATCTGCAGCTCTTACACTCCAGGCACCTGATAAAGTGGAACGCAGTGTCTTTGCCTTACATGGCGCTCAGCTCTTCCTCAATCCCAGCAGAAGCAGCAGCCTCTGGGTCCTGCCTCATGCACAGCTTAAAATGCAACACCGAGTAATACAACAAACAACAGGGAAAACCATTCACGATCAGACACATCCGTTGATTGCTGGCTCTCAGTAAAGGGACATTGCTGTGGTCCACGCATGAATCTGTTTTCTAAGTGCCTTATCCAATACAGTGTTGAGGCCAGTTTTCCCAGAAGCCATCTAAAGGAGAACACACAATAACTTGTACAACCTCCAATTTACATCACAAAATAGACTACATTTCAAGGTTAAAGAATTATCATGTTCTGCGATTCAGAACGAGGCAGCAAAACTTCCTGTGATCTGTTGTGGCCCTGTGACATTGTAAAGGAGCAGGCTTGTGAATACATCTCGTTTAATCCAATGGAAATATTGCTCTCAACTTTTTTACGTTTTTGCCAAAAAATAATATTACATTGTTAACTCTGCATAAAGAACCTTGTAATGGAACGTTTTTTGCAGTAAAATGTTTGCTGCATAACCTATACCTTTTCTCTCCTACATCACATTGCATTAGTCATTACAGTGATTAGTGAGCAGGAAGGGCTGCATCACATCGCAATTTGTGTGGAACTTGAATGCGAATTTGTTACAACATGGCGTAACTTACAGTACTTTCACAAAATTCATGATTTTGTGCTCAATTTTGAGTTTGTAAAGTTTTTCTATAATGTCAATGATTTTATTTTGTGACTGAAATTAAATACTTTTGTTTCTGCAAAATTGGGACTGTAGTTCCACCTTAACCTACTAGTACTGTATGTCTTTGGACTGTGGGAAGAAACTGGAGCACCTGGAAGAAATCCATACAAATGAAGGGAGAACATACAATTCCATCCAGACTGCACCCCAGGAATTGAACCCAGGACCCCAGCTCTGTGAACCACAGTGCCACCTCATTGCTATAGTCACTTTAATTAATGTCAAAACTCATTTGCAAATGAGCAGCCTGGGATCCAAAAGGATCAAGACAAGGATCCAAACAAAGCACTATCCCAAAGCTTGGCTTTGTACAGTATATCATACAGGGCTTGATGCAGAAGGCAGATAATCTAAGTCCATGCAATAATTGCTAAGGGAAAGTGACTTTGTGTTTTTGGAGGGAAGTCACTCAACATGGAGCTGTGTTAGTGAAATGATTGTTCTGATGTACGGCTGATGTCCAAACACTGAAAACATGATTGTGTATGCAATCGCACTCCCGAGCTCCATTGGGTATGGTTAAAATAACTTTTTATAGTTCATCACATTCAAAGTGTGTGTACCTGATGAAAGTGTAACACGCATTTGGAGGAGTTATTCAGGATTTTCTTTCATTCAACTATTTCAAGACCCATTATTTTCAGATGTTGTAGTATACGTGAATAATGAAAGGCCTTCATATTACACAATGAAGGAATGACTTCGCAGGTGTGAAGAATAAAAGATTAATTCAGCTCACTTTGGGGAGTTTCACAATGGCCCTCCTTAAAGAAATGTGGGTTTGATTAAAGGAGTGAAGAAAAAGCACTGAATAATATTTGCTTCTGTAAACGTAATCATCTCAAAATATGGTTAAAGAAATTGAAGAAGGTTAAACATAATCCAAAACGTATAAGGTCAATTTAAATACACCCAGAATTCTAGTGTTTATGCAATGCATCTGTGGGTTGATATGAAATACGGCCGTTCTTAAACTAAACGAGGTTATCGAGAGCATATTCCGAGTACGGTTGTGGCCAGTTGTACTGTGAACTGCGAGGACCGTATCTTATCCTGAACTGACTGTGCGAATACCGTCCTCTGCTGGCAGAAGGAATAGATTACAACGGCACTGTATTGGCGATTAGTCCTATTGCTAGAATATTGAAACAACAAGGAGTCCGCGGAGTCAAGCAATGCTGAATAAACAAGTACCTGAAATTCAATAGGATTTTGTGTATTGATTACAAATAGGTGTGAATTTCTCATGTACAGTGGTATTCATGGATTCCTTACACAAGCAGCCGTTGTTATGATACTTTCGTAATCTGAATATAAATCTGTTATCTACTTGAAACTGTAATTATTGAATAGATTAATGTCTTTGAAATGCTTCATTAACTGGGCAGTTTCCATGTTTGGAAATGTTTTTATTTTGATTGCTGATTGCTAGATACTGTATGTTTAATAGGCATGCTGTTAATATTTTCTACAAATAAGACAGTTATGCTGTAGTAAGTTCTATATAAGTTTTATAACAATTTGAATCTCATACTAAATTACTGGTGTCCTTTTATCTGAGAAACACTACCTGATTGATCACCTGATGCCTAGAAATTAGCATGCACAGTAGCCCAGCGTTTAGCATTGCTAGCTCACAGTGCTGAGGCCCTGGGTACACTTCTGGACCTGGGGTGCTATCTGTATGGTGCTTGTATGTTCTCCCCATGTTTGCATGAGTTTGCTTTGGGTGCTCCGGCTTCCTCCCAAAGTTCAAAGAACTACTGGTAGGTTAATTGGCTTCTGGGATAATTGGTGAGTGTCTGTGTCTTCCCTGCATTGGACTACCATCCAGTCCCAGGTATCTCCTGCTTATTACTTTCTGAGGCTCTGGCTCCCCCGTGACCCCCCCGACCCCCTGACCACCTGACCCTGAATTGGATGAAGCGGTTAGAAAATGGGTGGTTTCTGTTATGCTCTGGTCATGCTCTGCCATAGCAACAACTTGTAAAAAATGCAGATGCTAGGATTTAACTCAAAGAAGGAGCTCAGATCACTGTGTTGGCATCACTGTACAGGTGTCCGGTGTGTTTTAGAACATATGTTAAAATCTTATTTACTAACTTCTAGACTTTTTACCCCCCATATCAGTCTGCAGGTGCACAGTGGTCTGTGGACACCCTCCTTGCTCTGTCGTAAAACAGGAAATAAAAAGCAACTGGTTTTGACTTTAATGCACTGAGACTGTGGAACTCACAGAACTCTCTTGTCAGAAAGGCAGCTTCTAACAGCTTTTAAGTGAAGACTAAGAACACTTTTCTATTTTATTAAAATAGATTATATATGTTTTGTTTAAATATATGTTATAAATGTTAAAACGACAGCTCGTATAAGCTTGTATTTTTACCTTTCGATCATTTTTAGAATTGCTTTGAGTTGCTTTTACCATGATAAACAGTACAAAATATGAGGTGTTGAACTTGTCTAAAGTTTTAAAGCGCTTTATGACGTAAAGTGTGATGACAGTCCTTGGCGGTCTATGTAACAATTCTTCTTGAAGTAGGTCATCGGGCCAACAGTATACAAACATTACAGCTCAAGTGCTTTTGTATCTGAACGCTTTTAGGTAAGTAATTTAGCAGCTGCGGTATTAATCGTGATTTTAATGGCAAATTCAATTGCAGGTAAAATAAAAATGGCGGATAACTTTCTTTCTAGCTTCGTGAAGCGGTCGCGCCACATTATACATATATACCATAATAAGAAACATAATATGTACAGTAGAATTTTTCACTTTAAGCTGGCATTATCCAGAACCGGGTCAGGGCCCGGACCCGGACCGTGCAGTGTGGTCCGCCGGCCTTCTAAAGATGTTTAGGAGATCGGGGCGCCCTTGGATTTGATTAGAAACTTGCATAATTTCTTAACTTGACCCCATTATCTTAAAAAAAACGGCCAGGCCAAGACCAAAGCATGAAGGCTGCGAGGATCGGGGGACTCTCATTTTTGGTCACAGCGTACAGTAGTAGATCAGTAACCTCTGTTTATCGTGATAACCTTTAATTATTTTCCAGTACTTTTTTAAATGATAAAACACATTGTCTCGCCAGTTTTGCTAAAGATACGGTTTTAGTGTTTACGCATAAATTTGTAAGCCGTAGGTTTAAATCTCGTGGTCTTATTTTCTGCATTTTCATCGTAAGGGAAGGCGCTCGTTTGCGATTTACGCGCTGAACATTGTAAGCAGGGGAGCCTTAAGGCACAGCCTTCCTTAACACCATCGTTTGCATTGTCATTGTCATCCAGAAAAGCAGTCGTAAGAAAATGAATCTGTGGCGGCTCCGAACATTAAAAAAACTATATCTAGACTGCAAATACATCCCAATCTTACTATCAACACGTTTTAAGACCCCTCTCCTTTCCACCGGTATACAAGCTAAGAGAGAAATATTGGAAATCCCATCTGAAGTAGCCCTCGTCTCACCTTCGGAGCTGTGAGCGATGGGGATCATAATTAAAAGGGGTACAGTTACTTTGAAAATGTGTATGTGATACTTAAATTTAAATAAAATAAAAAGATAAATTATATAACACAGACTGCTATCTATGTCCATGTGTTTAAGACGTATGAATCGGTTTTAAAACAGGCACACCCCTTCTCACAAATCCGACTGGAGTCTCAGTCCGTCGTCGCGATGAATTAGGAGCTCAGATGTAGGCTAAGTGATTGCAATTTACTTATTTAAAAGAACCACTTCAAATCAAAAGGGAGACATTTTGTAATGGTAGTTATCGTATTATAGTATACGATAACTGTATACGTAGTATACGTAATTGTAGATATACAGTACATAAAGGGTATGAATAGGTGTGAGCTTTTACTGTATATTTAATATTTTATCTGACCCACTTGTAGAAACCGCCTACTCAGATTTATTTAAGTGGTCTGCCACCATAAAGACAGAAAAATATAATGACACCCTGTTACATTAACTGTAAAATAAACGCCGTAACTGCGGCCATATGAAAATTTGGATAAAGATTATACAAACATCCTAAGGAGCTCTATGACATATGAGCGTCGTAATAATGGTTGGTGACCTGACGTAACAGTGCTCCCTGAATTACGTGATCTGTATATACCCAAATACAGATATATCACATAGGGAGATGCAGTCAAACATTGCATTGCTATCGTCGTGGTGAACTATTTCTCCGCTGTTTAAAACTTGTTTGGTAAGTGTCATCAAATATGCTTGTCAATTTGTAGCGAAATCGATATACTGTATCATAATCCTTCAGCTATCTATAATGTAGTGAAACGGCTAATTAATATTGATAAATTCCCTTATTCACAGTGACTTTTGCTCAAACCCCTGTTGCATAATGGGTTAATTTTATATAAAAAAACATTTATATCATAGATATAATACAAGCTTTGAAATGAAATAGCACATTTCCAGGTTTCAGTTAAACATTTTTAAAAAAGCTCATGACTTTAAGCATTCTGAACATTGAGAATGTTATTTGGGAAACAAATGTTTATTATAATGTTTATGTTTAGGATCTGTCTCCTACTGAGTCAGCATGCAGCATTCAACACCATTAGGTTTAATATTAAAAAGTTGTGTATTTCCTGAATTGTTTTTTTTTATTCTTTTCTATTAGACCATACTAGACTGTGCAGGATATCATTTATTTGCCATTTTTGCCTTTTCCAGATACCTGGGAAACAAAGCTCATATCTCATTTGCCAATGGAGCCCAGTCCTAAGCCTGGTGCTCTGTCCCCCTCCCCGAAGGACACAGACTCGAATCGACCCGCGCCCTTAAGGCAACAGGATCTGATCTCCACGTACTGCCCGCCTCCCAAGATACAGCTTCTGAAGGACACCTTCCAAGAGAAACTGATGCAGGAAAAGGAGAAAAAAATGATCGCCATGTACAATCGGCGGCAGGAGGCAGCTCTACAGAAGATGAGAAAATGTTTCCAATATGTCAAATACGCTGCGGAGAAGAAGATGGGGAACAGCTATCGCTTCCAAGCCCAACAGGGCCCCGAGAAGAACATTGTGGGGTATGATCGGTCTTACCCCCTGAAGCCTATGGGTAACAGGAAAGTCTCCGGCCCTGGTGAGGTTCGGGCTGTGGACCGCCCGGAAGCACAGAGTGATTCCTTGTTTGCCCCCACCCCGCCTCAGGATGGTCATGAGAGGCCCTGCGAGAGGCCGGGCAGGAGGGGCTCAAGAGTACGCAAACCTAAGGACAGGACTGTCCTCCCCATGGTGGCGACCCCTCCAGGGCAATGCCCTTCTCATGCCAATGGGAAGGAGCACTTTCAGTTGCAAGAGGAGCTACGAAAAGTGGCCGAGGCAGAGGCCGCGCTGAAGGAGGAGCATCGCCGGAGAGAGGCCAGCCTGCAGGATGAGATGCGCCGGAAGGAGGCCATGATGAAGGACGAGATTCGCCAGAAGGAGGCCATGATGCAGGCGAAGCTCTTCAGAGCTCAGGAGGAGCTGAGGATGGTTCCGAGAGAGATGAAAGACTCCAGAGAGGTGGCCGGAAGGGAAAATAGAGGACTCCTAAGGAAGACACTCCAGGCGAGGCAAAGCGAGCATTGCCCCAGAGGACCATGGGCCAACCACCGCTCTAAGGCCGTGCCTCTTCTGACCTGCAGAATGGAGAAGCAAAAAGCCTTCACTCCAAGGAAAGCCCTTCCTATCAGAGGAGACAACCTTGATTATGGTTCTCCAATGGAAGATGGCGGATGCGCAGAATCGCACTTTCCCTCTGCGCTTTCCCATCAGGAGAGACGTCAAGTGAGCCCTTGCAGCCGTGGGCTAGAAGACGTCCCCTGTGGAAGGAGAAAGTATCTCAAGAAAGCAAGGCTCCCTGAAAGCGACGTGTCAGTGGCACAGGCCGCGCAGGGCCACTTCAGAAATAACACCACATGTCTGGATGAACAAACTCTGTCAGTGGAAAACAGATATTTGTCCCCTACAAGTCTGATGTGCCCTACCGCTGAGCAATTTCCATATGAGAATAGCCAGAGTGGAAACCCTCAGCTGGTGCCCTGTGAACTGTGTCACGGGAAGTTTGCTGTAGAGAGGCTGGAGAAACACAGCAAGATCTGCAAGAAGCTTCAGAATTCAAAGAGGAAGGTTTTTGACTCTTTCAAGCACAGGGCCAAGGGAACAGAACTGGAGACATACATCCATAAGAAGAAGGTTAAACCGCCAATCGTGGTAAGGGCTATCCTTAAACTCTTTCCAAGCTTCCCTTTTTTTCTCCTAGAGTCAGACTCAGCTTATAAATCAATGTAGACAATAAATAAGTGTTTTATGAAGTACTCTTCTGAAAAACTGCCGCAAAGGCACATTTGCCAGACAGAATAAATGTGTCTTAGTGACTTCTGAATTCTGTTGTAAAAATCTACATATCAAGCAAATAGCACTCACAGGAAACAAAACCATAACTACGTAAATTGTACTCTCTACCCAATAAACTGAAAGGTGGCCCCAGAAAGCTACGTTATTACTGTATTGATATTTTCTTGCCTTGTGAATGGTTTGCGACCAGACTGTGTACGCAGTGCTAGTCTGGACTTTTTCTGGAAGCTGTTTTATTGGTTTCATTTCCTGTTCCCAGCTGAGAAAGAACAACTGGAGGCAGAAGCACGAGGATTTCATTCGGAGCATCAAACAGGCCAGGGAGGTGCAGCAGGTGATCACGCAAGGAGGGAAAGTTGTGAACCTGCCCCAGCCCCCCGCGAATCCAAACCCCGACTACGTGCCCTGCCCTCACTGCGGCCGGCGCTTTGCCCCCAGGCCGGCACAGAGGCACATCCCCAAGTGTCAGCACATCAGGAGCCGCCCTCCTCCTCCTCCTCGCAGATGAAAACTGATGTGAAGAAGAGCAAAAGAGTCATGATCTTGGCTCACGACTCACGTCCTGCTTTTTCTTTTTAGAAACACATTTAGCACAGTTCATCCGTATGATGATGAAAAAAAAATGTTACCTTATTTTAATTAAATGATTTTTTTTTGGTGGACTGGTGTTTGCGTAGCTGTGGTTATTTCAGTTTTTCTCTTATCATTCATACACCTTGACCTCCTAAAAATAATTTTTCAACCTGGAACGTACAATTAGCAGGCAATAGAACAGGTCACATTGGTCTTGGAACCATCAAAAAGCAGTATTCACACATTCTCGGCATCAATTTTCCTTAAAAACAACTGAAAAAGCAAGGTAAAGAGTGATTGATTTTTTTAATGAAAGTTATTTGATTTAATTTATTTAATTTTCATAATATTTGAAATATGTTGGGATTAATGTGACTCAATATTATCTGCAGCTCTTACACTCCAGGCACCTGATAAAGTGGAACGCAGTGTCTTTGCCTTACATGGCGCTCAGCTCTTCCTCAATCCCAGCAGAAGCACCAGCAGAAGCAGCAGCCTCCGGGTCCTGCCTCATGCACAGCTTAAAATGCAACACCAAGTAATACAACAAACAACAGGGAAAACCATTCACGATCAGACACATCCGTTGATTGCTGGCTCTCAGTAAAGGGACATTGCATCATTACATCACAAAATAGACTACATTTCAAGGTTAAAGAATTACCATGTTCTGCGATTCAGAACGAGGCAGCAAAACTTCCTATAATCTGTTGTGGCCCTATGACATTGTAAAGGAGCAGGCTTGTGAATACATCTCGTTTAATCCAATGGAAATATAACTCTCAACTTTTTTACGTTTTTGCCAATAAATAATACTACATTGTTAACTCTGCATAAAGAACCTTGGAATGGAACGTTTTTTGCAGTGAAATGTTTGCTGCATAACCTATACCCTTTCTCTCCTACATCACATTGCATTAGTCATTACAGTGATTAGTGAGCAGGAAGGGCTGCATCACATCGCAATTTGTGTGGAACTTGAATGCGAATTTGTTACAACATGGCGTAACTTACAGTCCTTTCACAAAATTCATGATTTTGTGCTCAATTTTGAGTTTGTAAAGTTTTTCTATAATGTCAATGATTTTATTTTGTGACTGAAATTAAATAATTTTGTGTCTGCAAAATTGGGACTGTAGTTCCACCTTAACCTACTAGTACTGTATGTCTTTGGACTGTGGGAAGAAACTGGAGCACCTGGAAGAAATCCACACAAATGAAGGGAGAACATACAATTCCATCCAGACTGCACCCCAGGAATTGAACCCAGGACCCCAGATCTGTGAACCACAGTGCCAGCTCATTGCTATAGTCACTATAATTAATGTCAAAACTCATTTGCAAATGAGCAGCCTGGGATCCAAAAGGATCAAGACAAGGATCCAAACAAAGCACTATCCCAAAGCTTGGCTTTGTACCGTATATAATACAGGGCTTGATGCAGAAGGCAGATAATCAAAGTCCATGCAATAATTGCTAAGGGAAAGTGACTTTGTGTTCTTGGAGGGAAGTCACTCAACACGGAGCTGTGTTAGTGAAATGATTGTTCTGATGTACGGCTGATGTCCAAACACTGAAAACATGATTGTGTATGCAATCGCACTCCTGAGCTCCATTGGGTATGGTTAAAATAACTTTTTATAGTTCATCACATTCAAAGTGTGTGTACTTGATGAAAGTGTAACACGCATTTGGAGGAGTTATTCAGGATTTTCTTTCATTCAACTATTTCAAGACCCATTATTTTCAGATGTTGTAGTATACGTGAATAATGAAAGGCCTTCATATTACACAATGAAGGAAT